>NC_025999.2:16976367-17141642 GCF_000442705.2 Elaeis guineensis | reverse complement strand
CAACAATGATGGCCTCTCTTTCCTTTCCCTCTCTCAGCCTCTCCCTTCCTCCCTCTCCCTTCTACTCCTTCCTCTCTTCTCCTCCCTCTCTCTCGCCACTTCGACAATGATGGCCTCTTGGTCCTCTCCCTCACTCTCAACCTCTCTTCCCTCTCCCTCTCCCTCCCTCTCTTTTGCTCTCTCCTTCTCCCTCTCCTCTTCAGCTCTTCCTATTTTGGTATGCACCGGCATGGCACAATATGAATATGTACCATTCCAAATCAGTCACCAGTCGGTATGCCCTCAATACCAGTTCAATGAACCTTGTTATATATTGCTACTATAATACTTCTTAAATCATCTAGCATTTTCTTAGTTATTATAATTTATGAAATAGGTTGGTAAATTTTGCTCAATATCTCCCATGATTTTTCGAACCTCAATAAGAATTTCAAGCGCAATGCCTTACATTTTTGCATCTTTTCAAAGCTATCTACTTGCTTTTATGATTTGTGTGAATAGAACCTTGACGTCTCCCTTGCTATATTTTTTTTTTTTCAATAACTTTTTAGTAGAATCCTAATTTAATATTTTTTTTAGTAATGCCTCCATCTTTCTTTAATTTCCTAATCTTTTATTACCTCTCATCCTCGCTTTTAATACATCTAACTTGATCAAAAATCTTACTTTTCCTTTTCTAGTTTTAGCTACTTTTAAACTTCATTCTCACCATCTTTTCGACGCATCATATAAATAATCATATGCTACGCACTTAGCCTAATGATCCTTTTTGCATCTATCTTAGCTTCCTTATATTTAATAAGATCCTGACCTCTTTTGTTTTTACTATTGTTTAAAGTCAAATCCTTTTTGATCTAATTACCTCTATATCTTATTATTCTACTCATGATTCACTGAACCATCCCAAACCGAGCGGTTTAGGGTGAACCAAATCAAACTAGTCCTTAATTGAGATGGTTCACCATATCCAAACTGCATAAAAGGTGGTTTGAGGTTTTTCATTTCGTTTCTATCTCTAGCATTCCCTCACACTCGTCTTCCCTTCGCCGACACACCAATGCGGATCACTCCCAAGTAAGGCCTCCTATCCCCTGCGTCTCTCCCTCTCTCACCTTTCCCTCTTCTCCTTCCTCCCTCTTCCCCATGCGGTATCCTCAACACCACCATCTTCATTCTAAACTAGTCCCCGCTATCTTCGTTTCAAAATAAGGGATAAAGAGAATGAAGCAAAGGATCGTAATCAAGATATGTTGTCTCGGTACCATGCCCCTATCGGTGCCACCCTATTACTGTGTTAGTATGGGGTCAGTTCGGCGTACCAATTGTTAGTACGCCCCCACACCACGTATTGGTACTGAATAGACATAATTGGTATGCTCTATACCATCTGATTTGATATGGTACATCCTGTACCATCCCATTCAATATGGTATAACAAAACTTGATTACAATTGTGATCCTCTATTTCGATCTCTTTTTTATTTTTAAATTTTGAATTGAAGTCGACAAACCACATGCCAACCTTTAGCGAACTTGGTAAACGGTCTATCAACTTCAGCTCAAAATTTGAAAAATAAAGAAATGAGAGCCCAAAGTGTTTTTGGAACAGCATGGTATCAACCTGTACTGTAGCATACCAATCACCAACCAATATGGTTCTGAACTCCCAGTACAAGTTTGGTGATTTTTGACTCTACCACCAAGTTTTTTTTATGCATACATCTTTTTCCCTTTGACTCTCCTAAAACATCTTTAGCTATACTCTTAATAGTTGCCATTTGGTCCCAACTTTTGTTCAGCCTAGTCCTTAGATTCTAATTTTCCTCCTTTAATAATTTAGCCCTAAAAGATATAACATTTTCCCCCTTTAAATTCCACCATCTTATGTTTGGATATTTATTAGTTTCTTTTCCTTTCATCTTGCACTTACACATCTAAACTAGCAACCTATATTGTGTGGTTAAACACTCCTGTGGTATTGCCTTATAATCCTTGCATGCTGATGTCTCTTATTTCTTAATGAAAAAGTAATCTATTTGTGACAAATATGATCTATGCTTAAAGGTTATTAAGTGCTCATCTCTCTTCTTAAATCATATATTTGCAATTGCCAAAGATCTAATCTTCCATTAACTTCCATCTCCAAAATCAAACCCCCAAGTACTCACTCTATTCTTCCTTACAAGCCTATTTAGTATTTACATCGCTAGTCACCGCATTCTCCTTTCTCCTTTAGGAATACTTTGCATCAATCCAACCACTTCTTCCTAAAAATTGTTTCTCAACACTCTCCTCTACCCCTACTTGTGCATAAGCACTAATTACATTAATTATATCCTCATATAAAACTAATGTATTCGCTATTAATCCATGACTTATCCTATTTACATTTACAATTATTTTATCATTCATTTATCCGCTATTATTCCTAGTCAAATTACAGTACCATCCTTACCAACATATAATAGCTACTAAAACATCATGAGTAAAAGTTGGAGACATAATATTCAAGTACAAGTGATCCATCAAGAATTCAAGATTTTGGGAAAAGAAAATAAACTGATGCACTAAAAAGTAGGCTGCAGGTGGGATGATTTGGATCAGGAATGGGACAACCCAAACCCATAATTCGATCAAAAAATTGAACCCAAACATAGTTCAATTCCATTCAAGTTGGATCGGATTGGGTAAAATATTAATTTTATCATTCCATTGAAATTTCTACATCAAATCAGGTCAATAAAAATCATAACACACACCATAATAAATATATAAATTGATTATCTAATTATATGCAACATGTAGATATTATCAAAAACATATTCTAGATAAGATTTGATTGGTAACTCCAAATAATTATAGGTAACAGCACATATTGTTGACTAACTATATAACAACAAGAAAACAATTTTTTTATATTCAATAGGGAATTTAAAGTAAATATTATATTAGTTTGAGATTGGTTTGGCTTCAGATTAGAAACTTAGTAATCAAAATCTAATTCATACTCGAAACCACTCTCCAATATGAAGCCAGAAAATCCGAGACAGAGATCTAAATTTTTATTGGCTTTTCTTCTTTATTGCAGTCCAATCCAAGGATCAATTTTTTGGAGCAGAATGGGGGAAAATAAATGCCCAAGGTCCAAGTTTAGCAACTACATTTGCTGCTTTCTTCTTCTCAAGTGGTTGCCATTGAGCACTAGAGGTCCTGCAATTACTTATGTTTCTAGGTGGCATTTCTAACATGGTTGGATCCAAAGTTTTAAATCCCATGAGATGGAGGCGTCCCGATTTTCAATCGAAGTGGGATACCCAGCATCCCGCCCCATCTTGAAGGCCGTCCCAATCGGGCATCCCGATATACACTTGGGACACCCTTATATATATATATATATATATATATATATATATATATATGTTACTTTGAATTTATCTTGAAGTTTTACTGATGTATTTATTGTTTAAATATATTTCAACTTCAAAAGCAATATATTTATAATGGATCGATTCTATTTAATACTGTACACATCTTCAATAGATCCCAGCAAGTCTTTCTAACATAATTGCCACAAAATAGCTGGTACTAACAATATTTTGAACATTTAAAGAATCTCATTTAATCCAACTGCTTAAACAGAAGAATAGTGGGAATATCACTGGTGACTCCCGTCAGTTTCACTAAGAATAGTGGCCGGAGACTAAGCAATCCTTTGAGTCTTTCTCTCTTCCTCACACTTCTAAGGTAAGGCATGGGTGAATATGATTTGCCCGATTTATAAGAATATATAGGATAGGAATCTTGGGCTAAGCAGCACTTGACCACGCATGAATAGATGAGTGTCGAGTGTCAACCACGTGTGAGTCTTGTCAATATTTTTTTTTTTAACTCTCTTCTTCGGATGTCGGCCACATAGATTTGTCCGACAAAATTACTCCTGTGATCTCCTTTGATGGGAGTACTTCAAGAAGCTATGATGTGAATGAAGTCAGAGGCTCAAAGTCTTAAAACATGGGTACAGTATCGATACACTTGCAGGCGTGTTAGGAGTGATAGGCGCGATGTTTGAATGGAGTCATGGGCATCGATCGGAGCAGCTACGTGGGGCCTATAGGCACGATGCTCGGGCCGAAAGAAATCACAGAATCAAAGCATTTTGAAAACTGTCCTATGGACGTGATCAAATGGATGAGATCGAATGGATCCCATCGCATAACCCACAGGAGAAATCCATATCAGAGCCTGAAAGCTCCGAACCCTCTTTCCTTTCCCTACAGACCTCTCTCCTCCCTCTCGAGTCCTGATTGGCCCCAATGCTCCACGTCGGAAAATTCGACGGCCTCCCTCTTCTCTCCTCTCTCCTCCCTTCTTCCCAAACTGTCCTCCCACCGGCGTACTCTGCTCTTGGAAAACTAGAATCAAAGGGCAAACATCGTGCTCCCTCCGGCAACGATGATGACATCGACGCACTAGCAGAAAAAGAAAAAGGTCAGTACTCCATTTTCCTTCATTCTTCTCCTCCCCCACCCCGATGATGAATAAGCCATTCGAGCTTTGAAGCATCATCAGCATTTGGAAAGAAAAAGTTTGGGCATGACCAGGACAGCCATACCAACACCTCATCTGACCGGGACGAAGACAGAACAATCGAGACGAAGGCCGAAAATGCGTTTCGGGATCCCACACCCGTCCCCGACGCCAGAATCCCAAAGAAACAGGACAGGACGGCCGGGATCGCCCCCGTCCCGTTGGAACTTCAATCACTGGTTGGATCTCAACCATAGTACTTCAATTTATAATGATATCCACAAACTACCCATTTCACTAGTCCCATTTTAGAAAGGATAGAAAAGATCTGTAAGCGCCCTTTCTACTCACAAGCTAATAAAAATGTCCAATTTCCTCCTTGCTATGGAAAGGAGGAGAAAGTGAATAAAGAGCAAAGAAAACAAAGAAGGAAACAGAAAAGAGTGGAAAATAAGAAGCATGGTTTCAATTCCCAGCGAGATGTTCCCATAGACAGAATCATCCCACTATTGTCCTCATGTCTAATTGCAACGTTGTGGAACAGTGGCATGTCCTATTCCACAATCAAATTGGGACAGCCTCATCCTACAGGATTTAAAACCTTGGTAAGAAGAGGTTGTGTACAGATGGGAGTGGGGTTTGGTTAGGTCAGCACCTTTTGCAGGCCAATCATTCTTTTCTTATCAATTGGACTTCCTCAAAGGCTAAGACAATCTTCTTCTTTATTGCAAAACTCTGACTGTATGGACACTGCATGGTCCATCAAGCAAATTCCAGGTCCTTGTAGGGTTTTAAAGATAAGAGTGCAAACTAATTTACAATGTTAAGATTTAAGAATAATAGATGTTCCTGTTCCTCTTCTTATGTACCTAGATTTCCCTTTTTTAACACTTTCTGTTAGTTTTTTTCCCACTAGAGGCTTGACAAGACACCTCTAGAGTGCAATCATTTCCCACTTACTAACTTATTCAGCAAACTGATATGAAACTCCCAGATCTAGAAATGAAGAATTCAAATCTGAACCCTAAAATCAAATGTATGGTTGCAGATCCAATTCTAAGCCCTTTTGCACCACTTTTTGCAATATTATCTCAAGTCTGATTCATATTGATATCTGCATTGATTTAGACATTGCTAAGCATGAGGAATGGAGTTTCAGACCTAAGCAAAGGCTCACATCAAAAAAGTCATGGAACCTATCATGTAATTAGAATGTAAGATATACATGGAAGCTGGTCATATCGTTCTTGTAAATTGTTGATGGATAAAAGTTGAGCATCTATAGGAGAGCCCTGGTGCCAATGAGAACAAGTCACGTGGAAAAGGATTTGAGTGAACAGGGAAGCTTCCTCACATGGGACCATAATGCTTGAGAGGTAAACAGCAGCCTTGGTCACATGAGAAAAGTTTGGATAAAAGGGGCACTAAGCACACAGATCACATGACTGACTAGGTACATGAATTCCGAAGGCCACAGAAGGGCCCCATCCAGGGAAGTAACCATGAAAGAAGATGCAAGGAGCATTGGTCCAACTGTTAATGAGTCATTGGTATCAGCATAGCAGTTGCCAATCAAGAAGGGTATTCAAGCCATATTGAAGAAGGGAGAAAGGCATCAGCCAGCTCATCATCAAGAAGAACTTCTCAGTCATCTTATTCCATTGTTCATTGTAATTTGTTTTTGCTAGTAGACTAATCTGTGTTACTTTGAGATCCTGAGCTGCACTCGAGTGGGACTTCTTTTTTATCAATTTTGTTTCTTTGAATGAAAGTATGTTTCTTTCATTAAACAGTAGGCAGTGATTAGATAATTTAAGTTTATCAGGATTCAAAGTTAATTTAATCCTATCTACATTTCGTAAAAGAATCCACAATCGCATGTGACGGGCCTGATAGCTTAAGTGACCAATGAGTGATCTGACAGCTCATCAATCAACCGTCCAGTCCAACAGAAGTAAAGTTGAAACATAAATATGTTCATTATTTTTTCATACAATATGATAATCGTAAATTAGAAATGCCACATATGAAGGATGCAATATTAATTTGTGAGAATAATGAAAATAAAATATTATCATGGGTAATGCAAAAGCTTCAATATTCAAGGTGTTAGCATCTAATGGTTTCATACAAAGTTCGCCGTCTCGGTACCAACGGCCGTTTCGGCCGGCCGGCGGTATGGTTCAGTATCGTTCCATATCATACTAAACCGGCGGCGAACCGACGAAGGCACCGGACCTGAACCGAGAGAAGAAAAAGAAAGAAAGAGAGAAATAGAGAGAGAGGGAGGAAGAAAGAAAAGGAGGGGAAGGAGGGGGCGGAGCCGCCGGACAAACCCTATCAGGCGAACCGATGAGCCGCGGATGCTTTCGCGGCCCTCTGCTGGCCGCAGCGGGCCACCGTCGGCCTCCCGCGGCTCGCGCCTCCCTCCCTCTCCTCCTCTCTCTCTCTTGCACTTTCTCTCTCTTTCCCTCCCTCCTCCACCGGTATACCGTTTGAACCAGCCAAACCGTGCCGGTTCTCCGCCGGTCAATACGGGGTGTACCTGCCGGTTCGGCACGGTACAGCATTCTATGGTTTCATATAATGTTATCCATTCCTACAACACAAAAAAATTATTGTTCTTTAGTACAAAGATGTTCATTGGACTTTATTCTTCTCTTATCTCTCTCTCTCTCTCTCTTGGTGGAGAGGGTGTTGAAGTTTGCTAGTCTAAGCTTAAATAACTTGATAAATGAAGTTAATGCTAAAATCCATCAAAACTCCTGGCACTTGATAAATTGTGTACCTGTGTGTGCATAAAATGTATGGACATAAGCATGTATCTGTGTATATATGCATGCATTTTTACTTGCCTTTTTTCCTTTACAGGGGCCTTGTTTGCAAGTCTAGCTGTTTGAACAGCAGCATCTGCAGTCGCAGCTTCCGGAGTTGCTCTTAAAACTTCACATATGAGTTGTTGGCATTCGCTCTTTCTCCACAAAGAAAAGAAAAAAAGAAACCAGAAACACAATCATGAACTAATCTTGTCATTTGAAGCATGACCACGATCAACCACTTACTAAACAATATACGATCAAAATCCTTTGCCTAAGTCAACAAAGATAAAGGTGCTAATAAGCTACCTGTATGACTGTCAAGGAAAAACCCACACTAAAGCCTCCAGTAACTTGAGAAGATTCAGAGTCTGGGTTCCAGCTTGGGTCACCACTTATGGATTTAGGTGTGTTTATACTGTCACCTTGTTGAGATGATTTTGATTCCAGAAGCTCGCCAACAATAATATGGTTCTCTGATTGTATTGTAGAACCAAGATTTAGCAAGCCTGGAAAAGACATCTAATCGAACGTAGCATAAAATACAACCAATACTCTCAGAGTATCTCACCAAGTATACGAATGACAGAATCTAATATCAAGCTAAGAAGTTCGCTGGTTGCTGACTGTGCCGTGCCCATAGGTGTCATCGCTGAAGAGACTGGACTAATAGCCACTTGTGTCCCCACAGAAGACGTCCCATTCCTATGCTTCTGTTTCAGCACCTGGTAGCTATCTAACAATCCTTTCGAATAATACAAGTCAGAAGTAGCTGTTCGGGTAACCTGACTCATGCATGACCTCGATGAATTTAGTGCTGCATGTTCTTTTATTTTTGAAGTAATCACATCATGAATGGTAGATCGCAGTCTTTGACTGTTTCACATTATGAGAAAGCAAATATCATCAACAAGAGAATTATAAGTATTTAGAAATAGAACTGAAATATGACAACCTAAAATAGAAACAAAAATTTGCAGAGTTTGTTACAATCAGAATGTTATACATAATGAGCAGTCTGCTGGAGTATTATTCCTAAATACAAGCCCTGACATTTAAACATAAGCAAAACAAAATAAAGATCAAGTATAAGAAAAGCTCTACCAGAGAAATATGATGCTAACCAGTTCAAACAACAACAACAATTATATGTTACCAATTGTTCAAAACATCTCAATTCTCTTCAAGGACAAAAAAGTACAATGGTACAGAAACTACTCAAATCATTAATTTAATTCCATTAGCAAGCACAGATAGCTGCCACAAAGCACCATGCCAATTATTTCTATTTAATAAACATACAGAACTTTAAATCCCAGGCAATCAATTCCTGTATACAATCACAATTCATAACACATTATTTCTCAATGAATTGACTACAACATGCTGGCTACAGTTGAGCAATTGGCATCAAAATTTAGAAAGCCATCAGACGAGAACCAAAGAAAACATGTAGCAACCATCTGCTTGTTACATAGAAACTGTTGATGTTTTCCACAAGAAGGCATAGAGGTATGAATTGTGGTTCTGTTACAGGTGATAAAGCGAAGTAACAGAAAGTGACACTTCATGCAAAGACAGCAAATTGGATAGCAATCTCTGATGAAATATTCTAGATTATCAGCATCAGTCCAATTATTTCAACCTAGTAGGGCTGAGCACTGGTCAGGTTCGGTCGGGTTGAGAGAAAAATTTCATCCGACCGAATCCAATCAAATTGAAGAAAATTCAACCCGCTGCTAACCATTTACCATGTATAAACCTTTTGAAACCGAAGAGAACGGTTTATAACGGGTTCGGATGGGTTGTGTCGGTTTAGGCTTCAATATTGACCCAATGTTGATTTTAAGTCCAATGTTGGCCCACTTAAGCTTATTTGCTTTTTTTTTTGTCAATTTAATACAAAAAAAGCCTAAACCTTATAAGTTACAAATTTTGGACTTATTTTTGAACCTGTACAAAATAAAACAGAAAAAAAAAAAAAAAGATTTACTCATCCGAAAGCTTTTACTTCAAAATAGTCTCAAATTAATGTGCTTCCATCAACAATTCAACATTAATATTCCTATGAATCCAAATGGATGACAGAGTATTTTTAAAATGAAATATTGAAGTTTAAACGACGCCGTCCCAAAATGAAAGTGAGTTTATGAAATACTACATTGATCGGGTTCAATTTCATACGGATTAAAAGTGTAGAAACTGAATCCGATCATAAATAACCGATTTTTTACAAACCCCAACCTGATTCCGTCTGATTTATATCTTTCAACCAAGCGAAACCGATGTTTATTGGGTCGGATTGGGTGGCTTTCTTCAGGTTTCAATTATTTGCTCAGCCCTACAACCTAGGAATGGTTTGACATTCTTTATTCTATGCTAATTTAATTTTTTCTATATAAACAATGGAGCAAGGCTCGCCGACTCAAAACTAAATCCTATGTTGATCGGCTGGTGGTACAAGTCGGTACGCCCCCATATCAAACTATAACAGCCCGAACCGACATGGAAATAAGGGACAACTGGGGAGGAAAAGAGAGGGGGGATGCTAGCAGTGGCCACTGAAGGACCACAGAGGCCCTCGGAGGGCTGCTGAGGCCTTCCGAGCTCGGTGGTCCTATATGAGAGAGATTAGAGAGAAGGGGGAGGGAGAGAAATGGAAGGAGGGGAAGGTGGTGGGGAGGCCGTCGGGGGGATTTCAAGTAGCCGCCGGACAGCGAAAATCCATTCTGCAGATGCCACGGGTTCGAAACAAGGGCGACCCACTCATGTTTATCATCTTTTTTTTTAATATGATTCACCTTGAAGCCATCAAGGTTTGACTATGAAACACATTGCTGGCTTCACTGTGTATCACATTAAAAAAATACGATGAACAGAGGTGGATTGCCCCTATTTCAAATTTGCGACATCAGTGGGGTGGATTTCCACAGTCTGACGGCCACGACGCCCTCCCCGCCACCTTCCCCTCCCTCCATTTTTCTCCCTCCCCCTCTCTCTAATCTCACTCATGGAGGATCATAGAGCCCTAGAGACCTTGGTGGCCCTCTGATAGCCTCGACGGGCCACCACCGCCCTTTCCACCATCCCTCCCCTCCTCTCTTCCCCTCTTTCTTTCTCCCTCACTTCGTTTTCATCACCAGTTGACCGTCGGTACCATTCGGCATGCCCCAAACCACCCGATTTGGGACAGTTCGGCATTCCATGCAATGGAATGTGCCGCTTATTGAGGGGTTATTAGTCATCTTGCCTCAAAAAATGGCCACCTAAGCATATCATGGGTACGGGCAAGGTTATAACACAAACAGAAGAGATGCAAAAGGTTTACTCCAACGGCTGAAATATCTTATTTTCCTTCCCCTATTCCTATGGAATTTAACAACATAAATTATTGTTGCAATTTAATTGGGCAACATCATTACCTCATGGCAACATGCAATCATTCCTTTCAATGAATTCAGCGCATAGTTAAGTTGCAAGAATACCTTTTCCCTATGAACTGATGGGAATAAAAGCAAGAGAAATCAGGAAACTAGGCAATTGAGCATAAAACACTCCCATTCACCAGTGGATGATGTAGCCCTGCCCATGTGTGTGTGCGTGCACATAAGGAGACCATACAGATCATCTCAAACCATGTGGCATTCCTCTAGTTCATTATTCTTTTCCTTTCTTATTCTTTTTAAAAAGAGCATATATAGTGTTGATAATATGACCAGAAAAAAGCAATAAATGATCTAGGCAACCACCAAAGGAAATAAAAGCTAAATCTAGAAGGAACTTAACCCATGATCAACAATCCTACTTCATAGGAGATACAAAGCATGATAAATTGAGAGACAGTACCATATCATAGCACCAGCAGCTGCAACTTTGCCAAGCATACACAGGCACTCTACTAATGTATGTAAATATTTCACATGGGTAGGGGAATTGCTCTTTTTCATTGATTCCTACAATCAAAAGTGACCCTGAAATGTTCAGTTCTAACAGTGAAAACAAAATAACTAACATTATATGATATTGCAACAATTTCTTTCTTTCAGATATGTAGTCTTACAAGAAATTCATCTGGTGTGGCATATGAAAGCCATGTTGGAATTTGTCGAGAAATAGTCTTAACATGTCCATCACCAGCGTGGGCCTTCAAGGATTGAAGAACACCATCAGAGGCACCACCATCAAGTACCTCCATAGTGCTCTCATCATCATGACCATCAAATGAAGAGCTACAAATGTGCACTCAGGTTAGCAAAGCTACAGCTTAAAAGACCAAAATGTATGAAGTGTGCGTGCATGTAATGTGTGTATGTCCATATCTATTTATATATTGTCAAACTATGAGCAAGTTTTATAAGTTGATCATGCAGGTCATGCATCAGTAAAGGCATGTATTTTCTAAATTTTATAAAGTCAAAATCAAGGTTTGCCTCTTGGTACCGGACCCAATACCAGTATCATCCTATTACAATGTTGGTATGTAGTTCGATACGGTATGAAATAGCATACCGAGTGTCAGTATGGTGCGAAACAGCAAGGCAGTATGGTATGGTACGCCCTACCAGGCGGTGTGGCAGACCATGTTCAAAATAGTCAAGCCTACAAGCACAGCCAAATAAAATAACAAATAGATTACTCTAAATAGCCTAAAGAATAACTAGAGAGACAAACAAGCCAATACACCTTGTACAAAATATAGAAGCTTATATACCTCATCAATTACAAGTATGGTCAATTTGGAAGAAGAAATTTTTCAAAACTTCCTGTCTTGGATCCCATATGCATACTTCATTTCTTGAAGAGTTGCTTAATGATTTTAAGTAGAGATTGATCCTTGAATCACATCCATTTTGTCATTCATACCCTTTTGTCCTCTCTTGCAAGGATAACCCACATAAATAAGAGATTATATTGGAACTCTAAGATTATTTGAATGGATATCAGGCTTAAGTTCCCACTTCAGTATGAACACAGTCCTGGGTGTCTGTATGATCTAGAATAAACTTAAGCTCCATGAGGAACTCATGGGTTAAAGGTAAATGAATGATCTATCGAGTATTTCCAGATGCTTCTTAAGCATGGAAGCTGAATGATCATGATGGATGTGGATTAAATGTTCAAAAACAGCTTGACAATCAGAAGAGCAAATTGCATTAGTGGGGAGGTAAGCTGGCTTTGTGAAAGTGATGATTTCTGACTCTCTGTTGTACTATAAGTTCATGTCCAAGTGCATTTGATGCAGCCTTAGCAGAGTTAGGAAAACACAGATAACCTATTAGAAAAAAATAATCCAGAGGGACTGGAATTAGACAACCTTTTCAGCGGTTCTTGGATTATGGAAGAACCTTGTTTGTGTGAAACAAGATATAAGCAATCAGCTTTGTTAGAAATTGTAATATGATAGAGTTTCAAACTAATTTTTAATGCAGAGAGTGTCTCGTTCCTTTGTTTATCCTCAAATTACTCGAATTTGACTTGAATCTTCTGGAGACTGTACTGGGTTCAGACAGAGACTAGAGAGCAGGAAAAAGATGAGGAGCCCTAAGTTTAACAGGGCATGAGGACAGAATCAAAGAAGGTTCTTCTTTTACTCCTCATGCTCCACTCTCTTATATAAGAAAGTTGACTACAGAATTTGGAGGCAGGAGTAGTGTTCATCTCAATCTCATATTAGAGGTGTGGCCTGCGCCTTGAAGAACTGGAGATTTTGGTTTCGTACAAGGCACAGGATTTAGGA
The DNA here is from genome assembly GCF_000442705.2 of Elaeis guineensis. Lineage (NCBI taxonomy): Eukaryota > Viridiplantae > Streptophyta > Magnoliopsida > Arecales > Arecaceae > Elaeis > Elaeis guineensis. Next base: position 17,128,562 of record NC_025999.2, on the reverse strand, counting down.
CTATCACCCAAGAAGAAGTTCCTCATGCTGGACTTTCACCAAGAAGAGTGACAAATTATCAACAATAAATGAGATTTAAGAACAAGGAGGATATGAACCTTGCATATATCCTACTCCATTGAGATTTGACTCGAGCAATTTGCAGCAAAGTTTCAGGTCTTGGAATCTTTTTCTTGTATCTAATAGACATTTATTAAATACGATGCTAGGTATTAGTAAAAATGGCGCCTCTGAATTTTTCCTTCCTAGCAAGTTGGTATCTAGAAAACTAGCCTGGTTACCCTGATGGGCACAAAATATCAGTCTCAAGCAAGGAAAGCTGAACCGGTACCGGCCGGCATGCCGGTAACCGGCTAGTACAGTACCGTACCATATCATAATGTACTGTACCGACAATAAAAAAAATCAAAAAAAATTCCATCTACCGACACTTTAAAAAAAATGAAAACAAGACCGAACCGGTCCCTCAAACTGTACAAAACCAAGTGGTTCAGCCTGGTTCGGACCGATTCAGGCCGGTTCAGCCCTGATTCTAAAAATAGGGCCGAACCGGACCATTTCTGTGCCAGTTCGGCTGGGTTCAGGCTGAACCGGGCAGTTCGGTCCAGTTCGGCAAACCGTGGTCTCAAGATTATGTGAAGCAGTGGACATGATTCAGGGAGCTTGAATAGTATAATGACTAGGCTTCAGAGTCATCATTGATTCTTGGAGAACAGGTCATGCAGAATTAAATTTTGGAACCTGGTTCATGTTTGAAAATTACAACAATTGGCACCATTTTTTCAGGAAGATGATATGGATTTGAAAGATAATGTATCAAGCGATTGAAAAAATACATGCAGATTCAAGTCCTACCTGCCATCAACAGACCCTGGCCTAAAAGATCCATCAGGTCCACCAATGTGATTGTCGCCTTTCAATGACCTGGTTCTCCTAGATAGAGGCTGTGAACTGCTTACTGAGAGCCCAATGGCAGTGGTAGTTGGTATTTCATCATCTCTCTCAGGTATGCTCAATGTAGTTGAGCTGCACAAAAACCATCAGCATGGAAATGATATAAGAAGCATGACCAAGAAGGTAGAAATCAGAAAACTCATATATCAAAATTCACAGTGAATTGCAGAAAGAAAAAAAAATGAGTTTATATAATGTCAAATGTAGTTTTATATAGATGTAAAAAAACTTGTCTCTAACAAAAATAGTTGTCATTTAACTATGATGCGTTCCTCCAAGAAGAAGTCAGCAGGCCAAGAGGGAGACAAGAATGAGTAAGCATGTTCCTTATTCTGACAGGAATCCAGCCTCAAACTGTCCTCCAAATAACAAATGAAGAAACTGAGATTTACATCAACATCACAATAAAAAAAATGGGAAGAAATACCTGAATTCACCCTTATTGTAAAGATGATTGTGTAAATCTTCAAGAACTTTATAGAACAAAACCCCACGCAACTTTGTTAATTCAGATCGAACATCTTGAAGAGCGCCAACCTGCAAAATTTTAATCAGACATGAATGATATCTAGCTAACTTACATATCCAGGAGAAAGGAAAATTAGAGACATGAAGGGCTGGAGAGAGGGCACGGGAGCTAGTTTTGAAGAACTAGAAAATGATCACAAATAGATAGCAGGTACATGATGAATTCACAGGTCTACACACCCGGAAAAAATTAGAACCAGTAATCAAAAACCACGAAATGATCAAAAGTAGAAGCATATGTGTGAATTCATGGATGTTACACAAGAATAAATTTGCATACCCATATCTGTTATTACATATATAACAAGAACACCTTTGTGAACATTCATCATCAAACACTCAACATGCTCATGTGTGACAACATTAGAAAAAAATCAAATGTGAAAAGAAATAAGGACATATACTAGATGCGGCAGTATATTTTTGGAGAGGTTAGTGAAGATAAAGACAGTGATGATCTATTTCGTCTAATTGAGACTTGAAAAGCAAACAAAATCCATGAAATATAAAAGATGGGAATACAGATACACTATGAATAGGTCAGGTTAACTGGAGTCGAAACTAATTTCCAACTATTTCAAGAAAGTAAGCACCCCCCCCCCCAAAAAAAAAAAAAAAAACACAAAGAAAAAAGAAGGAAAAAGAGCTCTAGATAGTAGAAAACAAACCTCTTATATGACAAATAAATCATAACAATGCATCTTTGAAAAAAAAAAAAAAGGCAGCCCAGTGCATAAGGCTCCCACTGTTATAGGGTCTAAGGAGGGTCAGATATGTGCAGCCTTACTCCACATGTGGAGAGGCTATTTCTATATTTCAGATTTGTGACACCAAGTTCACAAACGGAATAACCTTACCATTGTGCAAAGGCCCCTCCTCAACAATGCATATTAAGAATCCAAAATATATATGAAAAATTGTGTGAAAAAAGAATATACTTGGGTCTTAACTCCAGTTGTGAGAGCTTGCATAGGCATGTGTTTAGTCCCATATTGGTTGTGCACTGGAGAAGATCTTCAATACTTAAACAAGGCCAAAGCTTTCAACTAACCTTTGTGGGTGAGGTCTTAGGTTATTACATATGGTATCAACGGCCCATGGCCAAACTAGGGGATTCTGCAGCACAAACCTTTTTAAGGCTACACCACGGGCCTATTGTGATACTTGTGATTAACTTTGATTGTATTTAGGTCCTTACCTTGGCAAGGACATTAGGACTTAAACGGCAAGAGTGTGTAAGAGCCCGTGCGGTATGTGTTTAATCCATCCGTTGTAAGATGCGGAGATCTTGGATACTTATACAGGGCCAAAGCTTCCAACTGGCCTTTTTGGATGAGACCCTATATGGTAACAAATGGTATCGAACTAGACTTGACCCATGGCTCATAGGACTATAGGACATTGCACATAGAGTCATAGACCATTTTGAGGCTAACCACGGGCCAATCATAATGTTTATGATGGGATTTGGCAGAGTTCGGATCCTTAGCCTAACAAGGATGCCACGCCTTAAATAGAGGGAGTATGTAAGGACCCGTATTGGCATGTATTTAGTCACACATTAATTTGGCATCAAGGATATCTTGGGTACTTATACAAGATCAAGGAGCTCAAGTAATACCTTTTGGCTAGCCTTTTTGAGTGAAGGTCCTAGGTCATTACATCAAGAAACCAAGAAAAATCTATGCTAAGTGGGAAGTATGTATTACGGACCTAGCTCTAAAAAACATGCTTGGAGAAAGGAAAGCAAAGCTAAATATCTTGAATTTCTAAAATCCTAGCTTTCAATTTTTTTAGAATAACAACTAGATATAAGCAATGCATGTTTGTGGTGAAAAAATGAAAATAAAATTTAAATTTTACATTATGTACCACCCAAAAAAAATTACTTAAATAAATAATGGTATATAATTATATACAAGATGGATTGGTATGAGAAGAAAGACTTAAAATAAAATATTACGAAATGGAGATGGAACACACTAAGTTTTATATTTGTATTGATATAAAACTTAAAATTTAAAAATTTTTAAAGAAAAAAAAGGGCCATGAAGCCCGAGGCCCGACCTAAATACCCAAGCCCGTGTAAAGACCAAGCTTGATCCTGGAAGGTTTGCCCAAAAGCCAGGCCAAGCCAGGCAAGTAGTGTTGACCTTTTGGCAAAGCCCAACCTAGCCCATGAAGAGGTCAAATCATCAACATGTGTCTTGTGGTATCACTACCCTCATGCCAATAGTAATAAAATCATAAGTAAAGTCAAGGTTTTAAACCCCATGGGACGGGACCGTCCTGATTTTTTCATAGAACGAGACGTGCCGCCATCCCACCCCGTCCCGATGCTTGGGACAAGGGATATCCCAAGACGTCCCAATCGAAATGTCGGGATGCTAGCGAGACGGCCATGTCCCAACACATGGAATGGTACCCCATCCCAGTATCCCATGGGATGTCCCGCTGGGACATGAAGCCTTGAGTAAAGCCATTAAATCTTGTCCTAGCCATTTGGGGCTGGCCTTACCTCATTCACTAAGAATTCCTATCTATGGCTACAATTGGTGTCAATTCAAACTTTTTTGACATCCTTTTTCACAACTTCCCTCCATGTTACTTGAGGTCATTCCCTACTCTTCTACATCTTCAACAAAAATTATAAAGTACTACTCTTTATCTATGCCCCCTCCTATTTTCATTGCCAATGCTCAAATCATCTCAACCAACTCTCCATCACCATTTCTGAATTTGTACAACTCTCCTACATGTCCTCTAATGTACTCATTTCTTTGACCAACCTCACACCTCCAGACTTGGGCCCTCATAGTAACAGTGGTGAAAATGAAAAAGAAGTAATATTAGATGCTTGGTTTGCCGTACCAGACTGAACCGCCCTGTACGAGGAGTACCGAGCCGAATCGGTAGTTTACCGATCCAGTTCGGACCTTTTTTTTGAAAAATTTTCCGAACCGCCCCGAACCGCTCGGTTCGATCCGGTTCACATCCATACCGCCCAAAATCGGACGGTATGGATCAGTTCGGTCCGGTTCGGTGTGAACCGAACCATACCGACATGCCCACATGAATAAAGTGGGGAGGAGAGAGGGGGGGAGGGGGGTGGGGTCGGAGATTTAAATCATTGAGTGGCTTAAGAGTTCTCTGAGAACTTCTCAGAGAACTCCCGAGGATCCGAAGTTTATGAAGGTCTCAACGAAACCGTTGAGACCTCCGAAAAATTAGAAAAAAAGGAAAAAACTCTGTCAAATTGTACGAGTGGTTCGAGGAAAGACTGATCTTTGGCCGGAGGTAAGATAATATGTTATTTTCTTAGTAAATATTTTTTTTTATTTTGTTGTTAAAAATAGAAAAAGAATGAGAAAGAATGAAAATAAGAGAAAATCATGCCAAAATCTTGTGATTTTGGTATGATTTAATTATATGTGATAGATTTTTGAAAGATCTACATATTTATTTTTTTAAAAATTAAAAAAAAAATTAAATTTTAGAGAAAAAATCAGAGTTTGGGAATCATGTTTAGAATGATTCAAGCTACTTAAATCTAATTTCAATTTTTTTTCAAATATTTGAAATAAAAAAATTATTTTTTTAATTATTTAAATTAAAAAATTTAATTATAAAATAAAAAATATATAAAAATAGTGTTATATTTTAGTTAATTTAAAAATATTATTTGAAGTATATAATATATTTATTTTGAATTTATAAGTTTTAAAATAATTATTAAAATTATTTTAAAATTATATATAATTATTTTAATTATCGTTAAACTATCGTGTTTTGTTGTACTTGCATATATTTATAAAAAAAAAAATTTAGAGTATGACATTCGTTCACTTTAATTAATCAACTATTTTATAGTATATATTTATTTATATAAAAATTATTAAAAAATTAAAAAAATAAAAAATCAATGTTAGTTTTGAAATTGAGAATAATGTTTAGAATGATTCAAAATAATTGAAATATTTGAATCTAACTTGAGATTTTTTTGAAATTCTTTTTGTAAATATTTAAATAGTAAAAAAATATTATCAAATAAAAAATATATGTAATTAGTGTTATATTACAGGTAATTCGAAATAATTAGTATTTTGTTATACTTGCAAAAATGAATAAGAAGAAAGATCCAGAGCATGACATCGGTTGGGATCATGGCGAGATGCTCTCGACTCGGCATCATTGAAGATGCAAATGGTGCAACACAGAGTTCAAAGGAGGGATGACTAGGTTGAAGCAGCATCTGACTGGTGGTTATCCTGATATGTCCATGTATCGGAAATGTCCGCAAGAGGTCCGACAATTGATGAAAAAGCACTTTGCTGATCGAAAGCAGCGAAGGAAAAGACAAAGCAGAAAAAGACCGAAGCAGACCGTCGAGCTGCAGAGCCACCTTTTTATCACTCTAGAGAGTCAGAGGATGCTTATGCTCCAGATGATGAGGAGGCACAGATTGAGGCTGTCATTCAAACGAGCTTGGCGGATCAGTACCAGCAGGAGGAGATGGCCCGGTACAGAGAGCAATTCGGACCATCATACTACGAATCAGGATCTGGATCAGCGACTGGTAGGGGAGAATTCGAGTTAAGGAGGGCTACCTCAGTCAGAGAGCCTGATGGTAGAGGAAGCAGACGCAGCATGTCTTCTTTGTTGGGAGCTTTTGGCAGTAGGAGGAGGTCCTCCAGAGATATTCCAGTAGGAGCCAACATTCAAGATTTGGATCCACATGCTTTGCTCAGCAAGGATTCAAAGCAGCAGAGAATTGACAGTATGCTGAAAAAAGATAAGAAGAAAAAATGTGGCAAGCTATTGAATCATGGTTTCATTTCAGCCATATTCCAGCAAATGCAGCAGCCAATCCTTACTACCGATCTGCTATTTCAGCCATAGAGGCTGCCGGCCAGGGTGTAGATCTTCCAGGACCTAAGAACATCTATGGTCAGCTTCTTAACAGCAATAAGGAGGATCTGTAGAGATGGATTGCTTCTTACAAAAATAAATGGCCTACATACGGTCTGACAGTGATGTGTGATGGTTGGACAGATCCTACTAGGCGGAGCATCATTAATTTTTTGACATACTGTGATGAAAAAATATTTTTTCACAAATCAATCGATGCTTCAGATAAGATGCACGATGCCACATATATCCTTGGTCTGATGGAGGAGGTGATTGATTCAGTGGGTGAGCAGCATGTAGTGCAGGTCATCACAGATAACGGACCACAATATAAGGCTGTCGGAGAGTTGCTGATGGAGCAGCGACCGCAGATATACTGGATCCCATGTGCTGCACATTGCATTGATCTTATATTGATGGATATCGAAAAGATTCGCAGGGTGCAGCAGGTAGTGGAGATTGCCCAGACCATTACTAAATTCATCTACAACCACACATGGGTTCTTTCATTGATGCGGACGTATACTGGAGGGGAGATCTTACGATCGGATATCACACGGTTTGCTACCAACTACATAGCACTTGATAATCTTCTTCAGAAGAAAACAGCCCTACGTCAGATGTTTGTCAGTGCCAAGTGGCAGGAAAGCAGATATGCGAGGGCCGGCACTGATGGAAGTCATATGGAGAACTTGATGACGAGTCAGTCATTTTGGCAGCGGGCTGAGAAGATAGTGAAAGCTATCAAGCCTTTATATGAGGTGCTTCACGCCGTGGACAGCGAGAGATATCCCCAGATGGACTTCCTATATTACATGATGGAGAAGGCAAAGAAACAGATCAGTGAGAATGATCCCGAGCATGCTCAAAAATTCATTAACATTATTGAGCGCCGTTGGGACTATCAGATGGGCAGAGATTTGCATCTAGTTGGTAAGTTTGGATTCAAGAATGTTTTAAAATATTTTTTTAAAGCATGAAAATAAAATTATGCTTAATCAGTCTTGAAATTTATCTGCAGCTTATTACTTAAATCTGATATTTCAATATACTATTTCGGGGATAGATATGGATAGCGAGCTTCTTGCTGCTCTTCGCAATGTCATATATAAGATGGTGCCCGATCCAGAAATCGCGTCGTTGTGTCTGCAAAAGGTATGCTAGTTTAAAACAGATATAATTATTCAACTGAATTCGATCTGATATATTTATAAATAATAAATATATTTTATTTCAGACAAAACAGTTTAGAGAAGAATCAGACAGTTTTGGAGTCCCATCAGCTGTCGTAAGCAAAAAGCAGATGAATCCAGGTAAATTACATATCAATAATGAGCAATGTAGATTGATATATAATTTTGCTTAATAATATCATCAAATTTGATATGTAATTTTACTTTTGTAGCTGAATGGTGGATTCATTTTGGAACGTCAGCAGAAAATTTGAGACATATGATTGTCCGTATTCTTTCTCAGACGGTCTCTGCTAGTGGCTGTGAGCGTAATTGGTCCACTTTTGCCCTTATCCACAGCAAACAGAGAAATCGTCTAACACAAAAATGCCTCGACGATCTTGTATATGTTCACTACAATCTGAGGTTAAGACTAAAATGTATTCAGGAGGAAGTTCAGTTGAAGTACACTGATCCGACGCTGGATGATTATGCCAACGAGGATGACGATCCGATCATCGGATGGCTTGCAGATCAGCAGCAGGAGCCAGAGCTTGATGAGCCAGGATCCCCTCCACGACCAGCCAGTGTGGTGGCGAGGAAGATCAGAGTGGATCCAGGACAATGGACAGAAAAAAATATTCCACATAAAGTTCCAGCTGATCAGCCAATCTGAGGAGACACAAGGGACTCATTCATCATATGACTCGCTATCCGATACATCTTTCCAGAGATTCAAGCGAGAAATGTATAGACGATCCTTCCGGCAACCAGCAAGAAGGCATCCATCCTCCCAATCACAGGAAACTCAGTCACAGAGGGGCACAAGGGGGGAAAAGAAAAAGACAGTTGTACGTGCACCACTCTCGAGAGTACAGGACCTATCTGGTTCAGATACGGACACCAGGGAGAGTGATGATGATACTGGTAGTAGTAGCCATGGATCTGATGATCAGAGAGGAACTGGAGGACAGGAGACCACCATTTATGAGACACAGCCATAGAGTGATATTCGATTCACCGATGAGTCTCAGTTTACGCATGTCACACAGGATAGGGATCATGGTGGACGAGTCGGTAGAGATCGTGGGGAGTCGATTTCATATAGACGACAGGCTCCTAGAGGTCGTCCAGCACATGATGCAGCTGCGGACGATTTTGCACGTAGAGTAGGGTCCATGGATGTATCTGGATCATCCTCGCATTATGGATCTTATTATCCACAGCCACCTTATGATCCATATGCATATGGTGCATCCGAGGCATCATCTTTCAGTGGTTACTACCCTATGCAGCTTGGAGCATCTTACGGATCAGACTTTGCTACTGGCATATTTGGATAGACTCCTCCACAACCGTACCATCATCTCGAGGATACTTCTCAGAGTCAGAATTTTAACGAGAGGTCTGAGATGTCTTACAATCCAGAGAAGATGCCTTATGAGATGATGAATATTCGAGAGTACGGTGCAGCTTGGCTAGAGGGTTGGACTGATGTCCCTTCAGACTATGTTGATGATCCAGACATCTACGAGCGTCACAGACACTCGACAAGAAATTAAATGCAGAGTACATCTTAAGATTCGTATATCAGTTATTGCGCTTTGTACTTAAATATTTAGATACATTTTAATGCGTATTTTATATATTTTTTCTTTAGTTTTAAGATGACATAGTTGAAATATAATGTAAATAAATATATGTTTGAAATTTTGGATCAAGAGTCTTTGTACCGCAACCTAACTCCAAATTGAACCCAAATATGTCAATAATATGCAATATAATGCCATATTGAGGTTGTATTTATCAATTATTAAATTTAAAAATCCAAAAAAAAAATTAAAAATCAAAAAAAAATTTGTGTACCGGTACCAGACCGGTACGTCTGGACGTACCGTGTCGGTATAGTACGATACCGATACCGTACCATATCGGTCCGACACCGGCACGCCGTCCGATACCGATACAGCAAACCTTGATTAGTTATATCTCTCTTAATTGGCCTTCATTGATCGTGTTAAACTGTGCATAGTTTAAACCTCAACTATGAACATAGAAGTCAATGTAATTATTTTCAACAGTTTGAACTACACTAAACATAATCAATACTCCATTAGATTTATTTCCTCAAAATAAATCTCACATTTTTATTTTTTATATATTTCTAGAGATTGCACTCCTTGCACCCTTTAATTTTACTTCTTAGTTCTTAAGTTCTGCGCTTCTGCTTTAAAGCAGAGGATTGTGTGATAATGGGATTGATCTTCCAATAAATCTTTTGTAAGTTGGCTTACTAAGGTTCTTCTAGCAATAAAATATCATTTACAAAAATAAACAAGAAGGAATGTACAAACTAATATAAATTATATCTGCAGTGTAATGTGGTAATATAGAAGCAAAATTCATTAAAACATTAAGTTGCCTGAAAATATTAACATCCATGAACACTGCAAAGCTGTCATGTAAAACCTCCTTATAGTTTTTAAAGCTTGATCAAAAACAAATGCCAGTTGCCCAAAAAAAGAGGATTAAGATATGAGACGACCCTTGTTTTATTTGTAAGCATAATAATATATCTTTCATCAGCACAGGCTAGAGAATACGTAAACTGTGGCCTATGTAAAGATAGGCCAGCAAATTATGAAATTTTGATGACAAACAATTGGTTGTTTAAAAGAGTTGAAACTAACCACTTGAAGGCCCTCTCTCTCTAGCATCAATGTTGACTGGACAAGCAACTGAACTGCAGCATATAACTGCTTTTCTATGATCAGCTTCTCGATGCGAGCAGGAACCTGTGACATTCATAAATGCAATAAGTGCACTGCATCTATAGCTACATCAACCAGTTCTTACTTGTTCGATATAGACAAGATCGAAAGAATACATCTGAATGCCCCAAATGAAAATTTGTTTCTTTCGGACAACAGTAACTATTAGAGAAACTAACATACATAGGACTGTAAACAGTTTTATTGAGTATGTGTAGTAATATCATATGTCCATATATGTCTGTCAGTTGCACAAGGTGCTGTGGCCGAGCTAACTGTACACACAGAACCAAATGAATTATTTCACATCTTATGACTTCCAAAAGCTTCCCAAGATCTCACCACCAACTCCACAGACTTGCTTTCTAAGAATCAAACAACCACCTTTAGATGTCTGGTTGGTCTCCTCTTCATAACAATGCCTTTGGCAAACGAAGTAGCACAGTATCATCAGAATCAAATGACATGATTATTGGCAGATTGACTGCTAAAGGTGAAGTGGAAGGGTTATCTGGAGTCTGTTTAAAATTTCTCCAAGGCCTCCAGATCTGTCATTAAACTGTCATTGGAGACCCCAAAATAACTGCTTTTCTGTTCGTAGCTCCAGTTATAGTAGTATCCCGTGAAGCCTTTCAGTTAATTCTAGCTATACGTGTGTGGATGGAGGCATAAATCTTTAATACTAGTCTAACATTCAACTACTAGATATCCAAATATCATAAAGTTACAAAAGAGTGGCAACATATGCACAAGATGCCACCCCTAAGGGTTCATATATCTAACTCTCATATAAGCTTGCTCAAAATGAGAAGCACGCCCCCAAAGAAGAGGTGATTGTTTTGTGGAGGAAAAATATTTTGCACAAGGTTGTTCCAAATTTCAAAATACATTCAGCCACCTAGAGATTAAAATAGACCAAAGCTAAATCTAACATTTTGTAATAACAAAATTGAAAGTGAAAGAATCTAAACCATAAAAATCAATATCAATAATGAGTTGCCACTTTATTAGATTCTAAAAGATTACTTGAAAACAAAAATACAATAAATAAAATACAAATTTCTCATCCCAGGAAAGCAAAGTGTCTTTGGAAAATCAGATAGCATATAGGAACTTGAAACCCATGAACTAGTTAGCATGCCTTACACACAAGGTTACAAGATGAAAATTCAAAAAATAGAAAGGAAAAAAGTAGGAAGAATAAGCACCTCTAAATTGGACTACTAAAAGGTTAAAACAAAACCTTCCTTTTACATAAGATATGAAATCTGGGGACCTTCTCAACATTAAATCTCCTATTAGCACCCCTTCGATAGTTCAACTTCCAAAACACCAACTACATTGTGTGATACTCCATGTCCCTTCAAACTACAGCAGCCTATCCTTGGAGGAAGGGCACTGAGCTAAAAACTAATGCAAAATAATCTCAAAAGGAAATGAAAGCACAATGTCATAACTCAGAAGAAACATTACAGCTACCTATATTGGGAATGGGTGTGGGAATGAAGCTGGGTGCCAAAGCAAGGAAGTGAAGTTCTAAAGAGTTCAAATAAGAAAGAACTTAGGACATATTATTATGCAAAAAATTTATATGTATTAGTTAATGTATTTTAAAGGAACATACATAACTGAAACATTCAAAAAGATTATAAGAACAATAAACCATGCATCTATAAAAGTTGTGGCAATTTGGGATTGCTGATTTAAGATAGATAAGCATGAGTGCATCAGCAAATTTAAGGTTTTGTAGTGGGTAAAGCATCTTGGATAGAAGATTCTAGCTACTAATTTAAGCGAAAAGGTAGCTTCACACAAAATCAAGAGCACTCTTAATGTACATAGAGATATACTAGCATGCATGCTCTGACATGGAGCTGCAGATTGTAAAACAATTCTTAGAAACTTCTCTTTAATTGCATGTGTAATTTGTTTAAGGGTTGGAATGGATACAAGAGATACAGACCTTGGCTACACCCTCAACTTGATCCAGCAGAGATAGAATGTGACGTAGTGTAAGAGATCGATACCACAATTGATGCAGCTGCTTGTTTCGAGAACCTAGAAGTTTCTTTGCCTCTGCCATATCAACCTTTAGCACAGAAATGCTTTCAGCGGATTCGCTAAACAACCGCAGGATCTGGGGAAGGCAGAAAGAAGCAAATTAATATTGATGGTTTAACTCAAGAAAGTGCCGATGGTTAGCTATTCAAAAGAAAAGCCTTTGACTAACATGGGAGTAGTTTTGAATTGCTTTATTGAAACCATGATGATATGAATGTACAACTTCGTCAACAATATCCTCGATGAGATCGCTTTGTTCCTTCAAGAACTGCATTTCACCTTCACGATCCTTCGACGTCAAAATGTGCACAACATGAGGCAGAGAATCAAAACGTGCAGCTGCCCAACCTTCATCTATTCGAGAAAGTCCTTCTCTCAAATACTGCACAGTTGAAGACATAAGCTAGAATAAGAAATGGATGATTCATAAATGCTTTACTGATTTTTTTTTGATTAACTTATAATTAGTGTTGATGATGATGATGATTTCAAGCTAAAACATACCTGCCAATAGGACAAAAAAGCAAGTATGAACCATACACCCTGACATAGATTTGAATATATGAATCCACCCATGGAATAGATGCAGAAATCTTCAAGATTTTTTGAAGTGCAATTTTTTATAGGAGGGGGTGATAAGATGGGAAGTGGAATTTAAAAAAAAAAAAAATCCATACTACAAATTACTAAAATAGATAGTCCATGGTAGCTAATATGTATGCTGTGGTTACATAAACTTCATAGGTTGTCTTAAACTTTTGCACCTAGTACATAGCTTCTATAAGATTATGCATGCATCTAGAAGATTTAAAAATTACATGATAAAAATAATACATGATAATGCAAAATACAAGATGCATGATGGATGGACCAGTATTACCAGGACACATGACATAGGTCTGGAATCATTCAACAAAGCAACCTCAAAAAATAGGACTAGGGATGTATAAATAAATATATACCATCTCCAAAAACAACAATTAGAGAATATTTCATTCTGATTATGTGTATTATTTTTCTGCCAGCCCTTCCACTTTTCGAGAATCACTAATTCCTATTTAAACAATTATCACTATTTCAAAAAAAATTTCAAAATGATATTATCCTTGAAAATATTTAAGTAAAAAAACATAGATCAGCTTCCTTTTTTTTTTGTGGGGGGGTGTTGTGGGGTGGGGGGATTTGAAGAAAATGCTTCTTGGTTGTGGAGTCCAGCTTTCAACAACCACATCCCACTTCCTCTCATTCTCTTTCCACCCTCTCCATTCCTCATCTTAGAGATAAGTCTGCTAATCCTTCCAAAGTAACCACAATCAACAGGTTCCAACCCTCCTGATGAACAATAAAACCAGGAACCTTGTGCTTTGCTCATTAGTTTGTTCACTCTCTTGCTTTTGTTATTGGAATTAGCTGTTAGTTCACTGGTCCCCTTTTGTTTGTTCATGTTTCATTCTCTTATATACAATATATTTACTGTTGGAGATGACCAAAAAACACTGCTTAGAGCTAGCATATTTACTTGTATATAATGAGATAATATTAAGGCTTCATCTTTAGCAAAGATCTATAACTTCTCAAAGAGTCGCCAATCGTTGTATCTTTTTTAACATGTTTGCTGATCCAGCTTTTCCAGTGATATTTGATGTAGTGAAAGATCAAATATGCCTTCCTTGATTTTGTTAAAGCTGATTATTTTAGACCAACTAGAAGAATGTTATCTTAGACCCTTAATATAATATATTACTATTAAAATAACCATGTTTTTTAGTTCTATATAACCTTGGAGGTGAAGTATATGGCGTGGACCTTTGGAATTAAGAGGCAATGACTCCCGGTATAAAGTAAGTGGGAGTTTACTATGAGGATGCATGCTCCTGGAATTTAGCCTTTCATAACAGGATGTGAATGGTCCTTAATCTGGATATGTTATAAGAGAGTTTCCCAGCAATGGTAGGGTAGAACAAAGCCAAGTTATGTGATGCTAGCAGATAGGCATGAAGATAAGGGATAAGGGACAAGGTCCGAAAGCACCAACATCAACAAGAGAGAACTGGTAGCGTACAAAAAGCAATATCAAGATCATAACATTCAGATCAGAAACATTTTGCTTTTCCCAATCATGATTGGTAATTTAGACTCCTCGTTGAATGTTTCATGTAGAATAAAGATTTCCATCAGCTCTTCCGGCTTAAAACACTTCCTTGCTTAAACTAGCCTTTTAATGAATGCTGACAAGTGAATGAGTGTTGATTCATTCAATTGTCCATTTCATGTTAGCATACACTATTTCTATGGTTTCATCCAAATGACTTTCTTGACAAAAATTCACACAAATTATATCATCCAAATGACTTTCTTGACAAGAATTCACACGAATTATATCAACCACATTCTGGATGAGAATTTGACTGTAAAACGATGGAAACTTATTCAGAAACTCGATGAAGAAAAGCAATAGGGTAAGAGGAGAAAGATTACTGCTCGACATTTGAAACTTACAGACTTGTCAGCAGGAATGGGCAGCCCATCAAAAATCCCTTTACTCCGTCCGGAGCTCATCATGTTGACCAGCCTGAAATAAATCGCACAAAGTATCACTAAAAAGAAAAATTCTTCAAGAACGCGCAATTCATCAATCCATACGAATCAGGTTCCATGAGAGAGCAAACACTCCATCGTGTTCGAGAAATTTGTCGAGAAAAAGACGACTCATAACCGAGATCTCAGCCTCCAAACAAGCTAATTACGAACCGACAAATCCATATGTGCGGGGGGAGAGAGAGAGGGAGTGGGAGAGAAATGGAATTCAAGACCCCGATGAGGTACCTCAAGATCTAGTCGTTGGCCAGCGAGCTTATCTAGAAGACGGAAAGAATTCCGAGATCGATCGACCGAGCGAGCGAGCTCGAGATCGATGGGAGCTAAAAATGGTGGCGGGACAGCGAGATCCACCGAGAGGTAGAGAAGGGTTTGGAAACTACGGCGATCGTCCCGTTCCCGAGTTAGATCCGGCCCAAATCAATTCGGAGTAGGATTGGGAGATGGTGGCGATGGCGGGTCTAGGGCGTAGAGGGAAGCAGGATTTCTCGACGGAGCGGTGGCGCCGGCGGCACGACGACGGCCCAGGAGGAGAATAGAGGAGGCAAGTGACGCTGCTCGCGGAAATAACAGAGCCCTGTTGGCTTCCTTTTCCCCTCTCATATTTGGGCTTCATGTTGCGTAAAAATAGCTTACGTGGCGTGTTTTAAGGAGTTGTGATCCGTTGTAATTTTCCTTGCTGCACACCTGATCCGGTGCACGGCAGCCTACGACCCCACTTGGCCCGACCGGCTCCACTGCGGAAAAATAAAATTAAAAATAGGGGATAGACGCTCTAAGAAAAAGTAACCAACCAATCTAATATATACGCGTATCCTCGGTGAAGAACGAAGGTGCGCCACCGCGGACTCGAGAACGACTGTATTTCTAAAAAATTTATGTAAAATAATTATTATATTTTTAATAAATATAAAATCATATTTTTTTACTTACAAATTTTATATAAATAATAATATTATATTATATTAATACTAATATAATTATATTATATTATATTATATTATATTATTCAATTATAATAATTTATTATATTAATATAATACTAACATATATTAATATTATATTAATATTAATAAAATATTAGATTAGTATAAATATCAAAATAATATTCATAAATTATAATATATATTAAAATAAATATTATGTTATATTAATATAAATATTAAGATATTATTAATATAATATTATATTAATTTTACAAGGAGGAGAAAATGGAGATCTTGGCATATATCATTTATCAATATTTCATCTTAACCATTCATTAATATTTTATAAAATTTCAATCATAAATTTTAAAAGAATAATTTTGAAAAAAAATAAAAATTTTTATCCCATTGGAAGTTCTAAAATCCACCTCTCTCATGAGTTTTCACTTCCATGAGATATGAGAAGTATTTTTCTTTGAAAAGAACTTTTTATATTCTCTGTCTTCGAACTAGGCTCAGGCTAGTCCGATTTCGAGTTGAGCTTCAGGCTAGTCTTAAAAGAGTTCATGCTGAGTTTGGGCCTAATTATATGATCCATTTATCTTTCACGCTACGTTTGGATATATTTTTGGTCCGACCCAGGCTCGAATCCGAAGTCAACCCAATTAAGAGTCCGATTGCATGCTAAATCCCCTGGTGAACAACACGCAACATTATCCCTTATATCCCACGATGAATAACATGCCATATTGAATGACCTTTCTCCAGCACATATCCTATTTTCTCCCTCTCTTTTCGCCGCACCATCGGAGAGAGAGCTAGAAGAAGCCATGGATCCTAAGGGTTGGGCAAAAATGAAGCAGTGTCCGGAGATAGCAGAGAAGCTCCTTGTGGTGCGAGACCTTATGGGGAGCAAGCGATTTATGGAGCGGGTGATGGAGGTGGACCCCCTCATCGATGGCATTGACCAGATCCTCATTATCGCTGACATCCCACTCGCCTCCTAGCACCATGTCAACAACCACATTGACTAGTACGTCGTCCTCCAGCTCCCCTCCTTCCCCGATGGCCACGACCCCTCCACTGTCAAGCTAGCCTACCACCGTCTTGCCCTCCTCCACCCCAACTGCAACCACTCCCCCGATGCAAATTGCTGCCTTCCACTTCATTTTCGATGCCTGATCAATCCTCTCCGACCCCTCCAAATATCCCTCTTCGATGTCAAGATCCACATCGTCGCCTCTGTCGCCGACAAACCCTCGCCATCCTCCACAACTGTCAGCAATCCCACGGCCGCCACCTTTTAGGCAGCATGCATGTTCTACTGCCATCTCTACCAATACGCTCACACCTACCTGAGCTACTCCCTCCACTACCCCACCTACCGTCGGGCTTTCAGCGCTATCGAGATCGTCGCTCCGCAGCCCATCATCCCTAATACCGAATGTACTACTGCTCCTAGGTCCTACAGTGAAATACTAGACCTCCAGCATGCTGCCTCCTCTCGTGGGAGGGGAACTAAGTGCGAGGAGCCATGGGTGGAGGGAGGTGGAGCAGCCGTAAGTGGTGCGGCCGCGAGCAAAGGGAGGTGGAGGAGCTGGAGGTTAGGACTTAACCTTTTTTTTCCTTTTAAGAGAAGGAAGAGAGCTGCTGAATACTTGATTGGGCTGGTCCAATTAGATTTGAGCCGGGCTTAAGCTCGAGCTCGGGCCAGGCTTGCGCCTAAATTCTTCAAAAATTTTTGGATCTAAATCTGTCCCGAAGCCCCAAAAAAATTTGGGCTAGAGTCGGGCAGAGATGTGGCCCGACCCAACCTAACCCATTTTCAGTCCTACTCTCCTCTTAAAACTCTACCCAAATAAGAAGACTCTTCTTTACTTTTCAAGAATTACCACTTCTCTCCTCCACTTCCTGCGAATCAAATAAGTCCTTAATTTCTTTTTTTTTTGTTTCGATATAAATATGATGACCCATGTAGGTATATATTTAATTCTATATCTGCTATATGCTGGACAGATCTTAGATAATTATATAAGATCAAAAAATCTAAATATGTAAAGATGGTAATCAAGTCGGTCAGGTCGGATAGCACCTATTTATTAAATAGATAAAAAATTTAAATTTGAATCCAAATTGTTTATTAAATCGGCAATCTAACTTGACTTACATAAACTATTTATAGATAAGTCAAGTTAGATTAAACGAGTTAAATAGATTTGTTGGCTTTTAACAGATTAAATGAATTTAAATAGATCTAAAAAGTCAAATAGAATTTAAATGGATTAAATAGATCTTAAATGGATTAAATGGGTTAGTTTATAACCCGATCTAATTATTAAATAGATTAAAATGTGCTAAATGAGTCAAAGATCCAAACTTGAATCCAACTCATTTAATAAATAGGTCTAAATGGGTTGACCTATTTATAACGCAAACTTATTTCTGTTAAACCAAAGCCAACTTAAAGCATGTTGTTTGTTGATTGGATTAATGATTTAGATTATAAATTGCCGCATCTATTTTCTTGGCTAGCCCTAGACCAAAATTTGGTTTGATTATAGAGAGTTGAATAAGATGACTATATGGAACAAATATCCTTTGCTTTGGATCGATGACTTATTTGATCAGCTATAGAGAGCCCAAGTCTTCTCTAAGATTGATCTTCGATCGGGCTACTATCAATTGAAAATCAAGGTAGAAGATGTCTCAAAAATAGCTTTTAAGATAAGATATAAACATCATAAATTTTTGATGATGCCATCTGGATTGGCTACTGTATTAGCAGTATTTATGGATCTAATGAATAGAGTATTTAAACTCTTTTTGCATCAATTTATGATAGTTTTTATTAATAACATCTTAATCTATTTTAAAAACAAAGGGGATTATGAAAGATATTTGAGATCTATACTTCAAGTGTTGAGGAAAAAGCAGTTGTATGCAAAATTAAAGAAATATGAAGTTTTGGCTAGATAGGATAGTATTTTTGGGGCATGTAATATCAAAGGATGTCATTTTAGTAAATCCAAACAAGATAGAAGCCATCATTAAGTGGAGTCGGCCAACCAATATTTTGGATGTCCGTAGCTTCTTAAGGTTGGCTAATTATTACAGAAAGTTTGTTAAGGGGTTCTCTCACATAGTTATGCCATTATCCCATTTAACTCAAAAAGATGTTAAATTTAAATGGATAGAAGAATGTGAATAGAATTTTGAAGAATTAAAGAAGAGATTAATATCATCTCCAGTTCTAACTTTACTCTCTAGGAATGAAGGTTTCGTTATCTATAGTAATGCATCTAAAAAAGATTTAGGATGTGCTTTAATACAATATGGTAAGACAATGGCTTACACTTTAAGACAGTTAAAATCTTATTAGCAAAATTATCTTACCAATGACTTAGAATTAGCAGTTGTTGCTTTTACTCTTTAAATCTAGCTATGGTAAATGATGTAAGATATATACTGATCATAAAAGTTTGAAATATATTTCACTCAAAAAGAGCTGAATATGAGACAAAGAAGATGGTTAGAACTTCCAAAAGACTATGATTTATCTATTAATTATCATCTAGAAAAAATTAATGTCATAGCAAATGTCTTGATCAAAATATCTTTAAAATGTTTGGCTATATGATCAATACCCAAAAGTTGATCTTAGAAGATTTGAAAATATTAGCAATTGAGATGTTGATGCATAACTCTAGTAAACTTCTAGCTTATTTAATAGTTCAGCTTACATTGATTAAAAAAATTAAAGAAGCTTAAAGCAATGATTCTCATCTACAAAAAAATTAAATGTGAAGTAGAAGCAGGTACTCGACCAGAGTTTTATATTCACAGTAATGGTTCTTTAAAATTTGGCATGTCACTATATGTGCCTAATGTTGTAGAACTAAAAAAGAAAATATTAAAGGAGGCCCATGATACTACTTATATAGTATACCCTTGGAGTATTAAGATATATAGAGACTTAAAATAAAATTTTGGTTAGAGTAATATGAAGATAGAAATTGCTCAGTAAATTGCATAATATTTGATGTGGCAATAAGTAGAGCTTGAACATATGTAAATAGTAGGACAACTATAGCCTCTTGGCATTTTCGAGTGGAAATGGGAACATTACAATGGATTTTATGATTGGATTATTCAGAACCCTCAATGGTAATGATGCCGTTTGGGTGATTATGGACAAATTAACTAAGTCAGCACACTTTCTGCCTTTCAAAGTTGGCCATTCAATTGAAAAATTGACAAGACTATATGTTAAAAAAATTATGTGATTGCATAGAGTTCCAATAACAGATAGAGAAACTAGATTCGTATCTCGATTTTGAAAGAATTTGTATGTGGCATTAGAGATCAAGCTAAATTTTAGTATGGCCTTTCATTCTCATACATATGACCAATTAGAAAGAACTATTTAGATTTTAGAGGATATGGTAAGGACTTATGTCATGGATCTAAGAATCTCTTGGGAGGAATATTTATTCTTGATGGAATTTGCTTACAATAACGGTTATCAATTTAGTATTTAAATAACCTCTCATGAAGCACTGTATGGCAAGAAATGTAGATCATTTATTTATTGAAATGATGTAGGTGAAAGAAAATTATTGAAATCTAAAATTATTCAATAAACTGTGTAAAAAGTGCAACTAATCAGAGAGCGGCTCTATACAGCTCAAAGTAAGCAAAAGAGTTATGCTAATATGAGAAGACGGAAGAGTTTCAAGTAGATGAACGTATATTCTTAAGTGCATCGCCTAATAAAGGTATTATGAGATTCAATATCCGAGGTAAATTGAGCTTTTGATTTGTGGGTCCTTTTAAAATATTAGATAAAATTGGAGATGTGACTTGCAAACTTGCATTACTATCAGACTTTATTGAAATCAATATTATATTCTATGTATCAATGCTAAAGAAATATATATCAAATTCTAATTATATTATAAAGTAGGAACCTTTATAGCTTAGAGAAAAATTGACTTATGATGAGGAGCCAATATGGATAGTAGATAGGAAAGATCAAGTTCGAAGATACCAAACTATCTTTTATATCTTGGTTCAGTGGAGTAACCATAATAAAAGAGAAGCTACTTAGAAGTTGGAGGATGAGATCAATGAGAGATACCCTCATCTTTTTATAAATTTAGGTATGTAAATTTTGTTCGAGGATAAGATTTAACTAGGAGGGAGAATGTGAAGCATGACTAGCCCAGCCAGTCCAAACCAAATTGGAGCCCACTTGTAAGGTGATGCCCACCCTTAATCTAAATCAAAATAGAAAAAATTTATCTCTTATTCCACTGCCATCCACCGAATCCTCTCTTATTTCTCTCTTTCTTGTGACAACACCCCCTAGCCCATCACTCTCTCCCTCTTCTCTCCATTGCATCTTCTCTCCATCTCTCTCTCTCTCCCTCTTCTCCCCATAGCATCTTCTCTCCATCTCTCTCTCTCTCCCACACACACACTCTCTCTCTCTCTTTCCTCAACCTCTTTTTTGGCCCATATTCTTTTTCCCCTCAACTTCCTCTTCTTCTTCTCCTTTCTATTTCATGTTGACTGCTGCTCCTTATCTTCTCCCTCCTCAATTAAGGTAAGGCCCAAATCTCTCTTTAAGTTTAATTTTTTAGATTATAGAATCTATATTGAATGGTTTAAGGTAATTAGTGAGATAATTTTGAAGTTTTGGAATGATAAGGCAGGGATAAGTCAGAGAAAAAAAGTATTATGAAGGAATTGAAGTAATCTTGGGCTAATAGATTCTATCCTATGATAGTCTAGGATTTTTAATTCTGTAATGGTTAAGCATTTCAATATAAAAATTTAATCAAGAGTTATTAACTCATTACTCAATCAATTTGCAAAATTTGAAAATTTTTGGATGTTATTTGATAGGATAAATAATCTCAAATTGAGACTATGGTGCATAGAAGGGGCAGTTAATTAAAAATTTAGATTTTAAAATTTTAAAAAATTTTATAAATTATTATAAGACAATAATATAATGTTGATTTCAGATATATATGTATATTTTGGATTATTAGGTTTCAAAAATTATCAGTGAAGCATTAAATAACTTGATAGTAGATATCTGCAAGGTAAATAATTTTTATTTAATTAAAATAATTATATAAAATAATGAACACATATAGTTGAGAATGTTCTTTAATTTAGTTGTTGCTGAATATTTTTATTATACTGGTTATAGCGAGCCAAGTGTAAATCATAGAATTATGAGTATTTTATATTTTGAGTAATTTTGGTATTTTGGTAATTTGATAATTATATATTTATTAAAATTATTTTTGATTGATGAAATTCCAAAAAAATTTTGATATGAATATTCAAAATTTGTGTTAATAATTATGAATATATTATTCATGTTTGTATATTGATTATTAAAAATTTGATGAATTGTCATTTTTATAGATTTTATGTATTGATTTAAAATTTTATATATTGCAATCCTATATGTATATTAGTAACAATTATTTAAATTGAGTTTATGTATATGTACTAAACTCTTAGTCCATCTACATTATGGATCCTGCCATCCGGGGGTTATACTTTGGCAATTGGTATTGATTATTTCAAAACTTGATACTATACATCTACTCCGTAGGAGTTAAATGCAGTACTATGGATCTACTCTACAGGGGTTAAATACAGTATTAGAAACTTACTCTATAGGAATTAAATGTGGTATATTGAGCCCTATCATAGGAATTATATATAACCTTAGCTGTATAGACTGATGAGTTAATAGAATACTTTTAAAAGATATAATCTTTTGATATCATTGGAAACTTTGGTGTAATCATTTGATTTCGATATTGATTCTGAAATACTTTTAGTTTACATAATGAGTTTTTGGTTTACATGGTTGTATCTATATTGCAAAAATTGTAAGTTTGACTCGAACTATAAAAATTATATTGTTATACTAGTTATTATATCAAGCACTTATTTAGCTTCGATAGCTTAATTTTTTTGATTATTTTTTAGTTACTTATGGAGCTACATTGCAAAAAATTACAATCAAGAACAATAATATCGCAAACTTCTTTTCTCTCTTTGTATAATTATATGAGATATTGTAAAATAATAATAATCTCTATGATCTAATCAGATAATTTAATAAGTAAAAAATAATCAAACAACTCATAAAAAAGATGCTATAATTTTGATGTGAATCTTTTACTATTTAGAATAATAGAATTACTATAGAATTTTTATAGATCAACTATAGATTACATGAATATATCATCAAAAATAAATATTGACTTCGACAATAAAAATAAGCATTATCAATAAAATAGATTTAAATAGTAAATAGAAATAGAGGACAAACCTCATTAAATATATGGATGCTTGAAATAATTAATAAATAAAGCTTTTCAAAGATTGAAATCATTTGATTTGTAGTTCTCAATGTTGGAAACAAGATATTAAATTTTTATTAAAATTAGGATACAATCAATCATCTGATCATCTAATAAAGTAACATCATTTTTTAGTTTTTTTTTTCATTTTTTTCTCATTTTTTGCTTTTTCTCACCACCACTATTATCGTGCCACCACATCTTTCTCACACAGCAATGCTCTTAGTGAAAAAACCCATAGAGCCATATATTTTTTTATTATTTTAAGAGGATATGGGTCCTATATGAGGAGGGACCACATCAACAAATCTCTTCCTCTTGATCTATGTGGGAGGTTCTATCAAGTTGCTTTCTCTCTGCAAATAATCAACATTTTCATGGATAAGTTTTAAGTCATCATATCCGATTTATTGTTATCAGTATAGATTTTCTCAAGATTTATCTTCAAAACATCCCAAACCTAATAATATCTCACATCAATATGCTTGGATCTTGAATGAAATATTAAGTTTTTTAAAAGATGGATACACTTTGACTATCACAATAAAGTATATACTTTTTTTATTCTAAACCCAACTCTTATAAAAAATTTTTAATTTACAAAAGTTTTCTGCAAACTTCTATCACTCCAATATACTTGGCCTCTATAGTGGACAAAGCAATATATTTTTATAATTTAAACTATCATAATATTGATCCCCCTAAAAAGGTCATCAAGTATCCTGATGTAATCTATATCACCACTTCACAAATAGTATGATTCATTCCCCTAGTAACTCTTTTATGTAGAGATATTTTAGTAACAGTTTTCTCAAGCCTGATGTAATGATCTATATAATATTCCTCAAATAGATCTCTTTATTCACCATCATTATCTTTCCAAATATACTTTAGTTATCTTTCTGTTTTTCTTGTAACACTAGTATAAAAATGCTTGAATACATCGAATCTTTAGATTTTAAAATAAAAATCCATACTTTTTTAAAATAATTATCAATAAAAATAATAAAATATAAAGCACCACTAAGAGTTCTAGCATCTCGAGTACAAACATCAATGTAAATCAAATCTAAAACATGTGATCTTCTATATGGAGAGAATTTATGAAATATGATTCTATATTATTTGCCAGTTAAATACTCTGTGCATGTTTTTAGTGACTTACCTTTCATAGAAAATAATTTTTTTCTAGTAAAGATGTCAAGTCCCTTTTCGCTCATGTGGCTAAGCTGCTTATGTCATATTTAGTGGTAGAATCTTCAGCTATATTTACCTCTACCTTACATAATTTTGTCTGTATCATATAAAGTGTATTTGATTTCTTTCCTCTTGCTACCACTAGAGAATCTTTGGTGAGTTTTTATTTTTTTCATGAAAATGGCTGTAATAATCTTCATTATCAAGTATTTCAATGAAAATCAAGTAGAGATAGATATCTGAAACCCGTCTCACTTGTTTCAGCAATAATTGGCATCTAATACTAGCCCAAGCTAACCTTAGGGATGGCAAATGAAATCTAACTTGTGGGTGCCCGCCCCATTCCATCCCATTTTGGTATAAAAATACTCACCTCGTTTGGGTACCGATATGGATATGGGTAGAATTTTTTGTATCCAGTATGGATATATGATTATATCTGCAGATAATATCCAACCCATGGTATATTATATATATAATATTATTATATATATAAAATATCCATTTGTGTTGATAGATTAGTACTAATATACTATTATCTATAGTATCATATATAAAACAAAGAACAAAAACCAACATACTTGCAATTAATAAATCATAATGATAATTAAAAAAAAAGTCCAAAAAAAATCCTAGATTTAGTCTCTTTTTAATAATAAAATTCTATTCTCTTTCTCCTCTCTTCTTCGACGGCGACCTCCTCAGCAATAATCAAGCACTTTCTTTTTTGACCTC
This sequence comes from Elaeis guineensis, assembly GCF_000442705.2. NCBI lineage: Eukaryota > Viridiplantae > Streptophyta > Magnoliopsida > Arecales > Arecaceae > Elaeis > Elaeis guineensis. Next base: position 17,103,318 of record NC_025999.2, on the reverse strand, counting down.
CACACTCTAGTCACTTTTCTTTCTCTCGACCTCCAAAGGTAGTAATCTCCTCACCAATGGTAAGACTCTCTCTTAGCCTCTCTTGTTGAATTTATTATCTAATTTGAGCATGAGAAACATACTGGATATAGGCTTGTCGTGAATTTAAAGAAAACCTACAGTATTCTTTTTTTTGATTTAAATATTTGTGAGTATTGACAATCATACATTATGACATGTATAACTCTTTTATCTTTTAGTAAAAAGTATGTTCATTATCTTTAATTTGATTTCTCTCTTGTTTTTACTAACTTTAGTCATGATATAAAATGACTTTGGTCTATTTCATCCTTACTTTATGTTACAAATTAATAAAAAAGAAATGCTATAATTTTGGTTATGGTTTGGTCACTTTTAATGTTAGATTAATCTCTTATCATATTTGGATGTATTTATAATATTTTTAGATTTTGATATTCATTTTACAGCTATGGGCAACAAGTCGAAAGAGGTTGGTGAAAGCAATACATAAAGTCAAACACTGATTGAGATAATACCAATCTCAAGTCAAGATAATTCACCCTCTCTATCTTCAAATATTGTAGCACCTACACCAACAATTAAAAATGAAGAGAGTAGTAAACTAAAATTGTATTCTAATGTTTGGGAGCATTTTAAGAAAAAAAAGATGGACAATACTTGAAAAGTCATATATAATAATTATTTCAAATATTTAAGTATGGAGACTAAGAGTAGCACTTCTCATTTGAGGGAGCATATCAAAATGTATTCGAAGAGGAAACACAGTGATGTTCATTAAATAATTTTAAAAACCACTCAAAAGAAGATGGAAGGAAAGATAACTATTGGTACATACACGTTTGATGTAGATGTTGCAAGAAGTGCATTAGTTGATATGATTGTGATGCATGAATATTCATTATCAATTGTGGATCATGAAGGATTTAGAAAATATTCAACGTCTCTTCAACCTTTCTTTAAGATCCCTAGTCGAAATACCATAAAAAATGATATTTTAAAGTTATATCAAAGCAAGTTATTAAAGATATTAGGTGAGTTTCTAAACTTGCCTTGTACGTTATCCATGACAACTGAACATCAAAAGAGGGGTTACATAGCTGTGACAGCCCATTACATCGATGATTCATGGATTTTACAAAAGCATGTCCTTAGGTATTAATAAACATATTATGTTTATTTAAGTTCTTTTACATATAGGTGTTAACTTTTGATCTTTAATATATTAGATTTTGCTAACTATTTAATTGTTTCTTTTCTTGCCTTTTAATAAGTTTTGCTATATGCCAACTCCTCACACAAAGGAAGTTATATCGGATGCCTTGATGGATACATTGATGAATTGAGGGATTGATAGTAAGATTTCTATAATTATCTTAGATAATTATCCTATTGATGATGGTGTCATTGAGATCATGATAGATAGATTGACTCGTGGTGAGTTAATATTAGATAAAACTTTTATTCATATGCATTGTTGTACACATATCCTAAATTTGATTGTGCAAGATTGGTTAGGTGTGATTGAAAGTGGAATTGAAAGAGTTCTAAGTATTGTGTATTGAATCACTATGCCTAAGAGAGATAAAAAGTTCATAGAGGTAGCACGATAAATAAAAGTCAAAGTGACAAAGAAATTCTCTTGATTGTAGAACTCGATGAAATTTTATATATCTAATGCTTGAGAGTGCATTGCCTTATATAGATATTTTCTTTCATTTAAGTCAACGTGATTCAAAATATAAGTCTTATCAGACTGCTCAAGATTAAGAGATTGCAAAGATTGTGTGTGATAAATTAAGAATCTTTCATAATGTGATAGAGTTGTGGTCTGGAACCAAGTATACAACTACAAATCTTTACTTTTTCGAGGTTTGCTAGATTAAGATATGTTTGAGGGAGTGGCTTAATGATCTGAATGAGAGGATGAAGAAAATGATGGAAAAGATGCTTGAGAAGTATAATAAATATTGGGATATGATTCATGGTGCTATAGATGTTGCTTGTGTCTTAGATCTTTAATACAAGACAGTACTATTATAGTACTATTTTAAGAAAATTTATTATGATAAAGTTTCTGATCATGTTGATAAGATTCAAAAGCTTTGTATCTAATTATTTGAAGAATATAAAAAAAAGCTTATTAAGATAGAAAATGATAAGCAATCTTCAAATTCCTCACCCCCTCAACAAAATTTCTTGGAATTGGATGATCCAGATCTCGCTATGTTTCTTAATGCTACAAAAAGGTTAAAAACTTATGTCAAATTAGAATTAGATTATTATCTAGATGAAGATATATTATCAATATCTAATGACTTTGACATTCTAGCTTGGTGAAAATCCAATGGTATTAAGTACCCTACTTTACAAGCAATGACGAGAGACATTTTAGCCATTCCTGTGAGCTCAGTTCTATCTAAGTTTTGTTTTAGTATGAAAAGTAAAATTTTGAGTTCATTCAGAAATAAGCTTCACCCAAAAATAGTGGAGCCATTAACTTGTTATCAAAATTGGCTGTGGACAGAAAAAGATATAAAAAATCAAATTTTATTTTTATCTAAGCATTTATTTATATTTTTGTTTTTGTTATCAATGTATTCATCTATTGTTTTGTTTTGTTTTGTTCTTTAGCTTCTTCAGATTCATCCATCAAAGTACCTCTCCTCTTTTATGATGACTCGGATGACGAAGATGATTCTCCAATTACTAACATGGTAATAAACTAAAATAGTTATCAATTTATTTATTTTTGTGTTCTTTGATCTTTTAGTTTTTTCTTTAAGCGCATTGATTCTTTGGGGATATTAGCTTTGTATGTAGTGTTGGTATATATTATATGTTTTCACATACTTTTGTAGGAATAGTATGAGCTTGTGATGCGACTCCTGAGAGTTGATGGAATGGGAGTTAATGGATGGACAACAAGAATGATTACTCATGGATTATGCGTTTTAGATTTAATGTAAGATAATTTAAGCTTTGTTGATTTGTTTACATTAGATGATATTTTTTAGTGCTTTTATTGCTTATATGATATTTTTTTTTTAAGATTTATGATGTTATAGACTGATTTGGATTAATTTTGAAAGATTGATAATATTATTTTGATGTTGTTTGTAGTATTATTTTTATGTAGATAGGTTTTGGATGTTCTTTCTTGTTAGATTTTAGGATTTTATATTGTTTGTTTACGTGAAAGTATAGAAGAAAAGAATAATTTCAATATTACTCAAATGGGTATCCGATCCGTGCCTGACCTACAATCACCAAGGTGAGGCAGGTAGGGTTAGGTATGTATATAATATATTACCCATAGATAAGATATTGATACTATATTGTGAACCCACTATGGGTACGGACAGGGTATGGATAGAGGAGTGTAGAGGTGCGAGTAAGGTACGAATATAGCCAAACTCATACCTAGGGCTGAATAAATAATCAAAATCTGAAGAAATCCATCCAATCCGACCTAATAAACATCGATTTCAGTTGGTTGAAAGATATAAATCAGGTAAAATCGAGTTGGAGTTTGTAAAAAATTGATTATTGACGGTCGGATTCGATTCCTATACTTTTAATTCATATGAAATCAAATATAACTGATGTAGTTTTTACAAACTCATTTTTATTTTGGGACAGCATCATTTAGACTTTAATACTTCATTTTAAAAAATACTACATCACCTATTTAGAATTATGAGAATATTAATATTGAATTATTGATGAAAACAAATCAATTAGAGATAATTCTAAAGTGAAAGCTTTCAGATGTATTTGCTTTCAAATGAGTAAATCTTTTTTTTCTATTTTATTTTATACAGGTTCAAAATAAATTCAAAATTTGTAACTTACAAAGTTTAAGTCTTTTTTATATTAAATCAATCAAAAAGGCAAATAAGCTTAAGTGTGCCAATATTGAACTTAAAATCAATATTGGATCAATATCGAAGTACAAACTGATATAATCCATCTGAATCCACTACAAACCATTTACTTCAATTTCAAATGGTTTATACATGATAAATAGTCAGCAGCGGATTGAATTTTTTCAATCCAATTGGATTAGATCGGATAAAATTTTTCTCTCAATCCGACCGAACTCGATCCATACTCAATCCTACCTATACCCTGTCCATCCTGTTGCCATCCCTAGCTAACATCTTCCACGCCCACAATCTTAGTTACTCCATTATTTCTATCTTGATACTATCAAAATCACCGTTAGTGTAAGATGCGAAGAAGTCATACCAAGAAGTAATATGAAAATAAATACTTGAGTCTACAATCCAAGTATAATCATGGTATGTAAGGTTTATAGAATCATCATTACAAATGATGATGATATCAACATCAGATACATTATATTTTTCTTTTGATTGCTCTCTTTTTTAAAATTTTTTATACTTCTTTTTTATGTGCCCTAACTTATCATAATAAGAATATTTGATCTCTTTTCTGAATTTGGACCTTCCCTTTGATTTATTATGGTTGTTAAAATTTTATGAGTTTCTAATTTTACTCCTTCCCCATCTCTTTGTTACCAATACCTCTAATCGTATAGTCATATATCACTCTTTTTTTCTGATTTTCTCATTAAGCATACTATCTTTTATCATTCTCAATGTCATCATACTATTAGGAGTTGTATTATTGAGTGATACAACTAGAGTTTTTCAACTATCAAATAGTGAATTAAGCAATAAAAATACTTACAACTCATCATTTGACATCATCTTCATAAGAGCTAACTGATTTACTATATTCTGAAATTTACTTAAATGCTCGACAATCCAACTTTGCTTTTTATACTTCATATTCACAAATTTTCTGATTATAAATGTTATATTCTGTACAGTCTTCTATTAATATAGAGTCTTCATTTTTTTTATAAATTATAGGCATTAGTCTTTAAGGCAATATGATGAAAAATAGTATCATCTATCTATTGCCTAATTAATCTAATTGTCTTCCTATTTATTTTCTGCCACTCTTACTAAGTTGTCTCACTAAATTTGACATTATCCCCTTCAACGAGATCATACAAATCTTTGCAAAATAATAAATTTTTTATTCGATGCTTTCAAATTAAATAATTAGAAGATATTAGTTTAACCATACTTCCATCCGTATGTTCTTTCATTAAATCAACATAAAAAATTCAATCAATAATAATCTTACTCTGATATTATTTTTTTGAAAAAAACTACAATCACGGATAATAATACCGCAAACTTCTTTTTCCTCTTTATGCAATTAAATGAAATATCATAAAACAACAATAATCTCTATAATCTAGTCAAAAAATTTAATAAGCAAATCACAATCAAATAATTCACAAAAAAATATACCTAAATTTTGATATGAATCTTGCACTATTTAGAATAATGAGATTATTGCAGATTTTATCTAGATTAACTAGAGGTTATACAAATATATCATCAAGAACAAACCTTCAATTTCATAATAAAAATAATTATAATCAATAAAATAGATTTCAACAATAAACCTAAATAGATGACATATGCCACCAAATGTATGGATGCTTGAAATAATTAATAGAGGATACTTTTTAAAGATCGAAACCATTCAACTTGCAGCTTTTGATGCCAAAAATAATATATCGAATTTTTATCAAAACTAGGATACAATCAATCATCTAATAAAGTAACACTGTTTTCTTATTTTTCTTCTTTCTCTCTCTTTTTTGTGTCTCACCTTTTTCTTTTTTTCACTACCTTTGGTATTGCACTGCCGCCTCTTTTTCACACAGCAAGGCTCTTAACATAAAAACTCCTAGGGCCACATTCTTTTTGTTTTATTTCAAGATGGCATGGGTCTCACATGAGGAGGGACCACACCCCTATTAGCTCATTCTTTAATTCTCATATTTTTATCAAGCTTGAAGCATAAAAAAGATGGGTAGAGGTTGGATTGTAAGATTAAAGCAAGGATCTAGTTAGCCATCTTTGACCAACCTTTCAAATTTTATAGATTTTTCTTTATATTACTTTATATATAAATATATAAATTATGTTATTGATGTTATCTATGTACAGCAGCTGTGAATTAGGGCTAGAAATGGGCTATGTTGGATCGTGCCTCATCCTTGTCCGAGTCCAATCCAAAATATTTTTTCAGACTTTAGGTCGAGTTTAGACTCAATTTTTTTTAAATTTTAAGGTCCGAGATCGATCAGGCCCGAGCCCGATCACCCCAAGCTTGAACCTGGTCTGAATTCATTATTTGGGCCAAATATTGGACTGATCTGAATTCATTATTTGCATCACCTTGGTATGAATTACAGTTTAAATAGCTACAGTAGCTTGTTTGTAGTTCTGCAAACCTCCATCAACCAGAAAACTAAGTAATCAATATCTCACAACTGATAGCACATAAATAAAACTTCCAAGGATTTTGTGACATGCACAATATCTTCAAATAAATGGTTTAAATTTAGAGTTGCTTAGGTTTTCCATACCTATGGATGTTTATAATTAAATATAGATTTTTACACAGATGAATCATAAGAAGTCATATATTGCCTGAAAATTGGAAGGATTTGCTTACAGAATTCATTAAACCATCAATACCAATAAAGTAATAAGACTATTATTTCAAATATTCTAAAACCAGCTAGCCAGTCACTATAACAAAAGAACATCACATTATATTGTACATATGATACATATTTTGGAAGATATAGAGTGACTTCTCAAAAAAATTTCTAACATGCATGATCCTGATCAATTCAAAATAAGGCTCATGGACCACCACTTCCAGAATCTCAGCATTATATTTGTATGTTGCATTTATCAGTCAAATATATATTGCTTTTCCCATTTATGTTCTATGAATGCTAGAAAGAAGAGTGCACAGCACCACCGAAATTGGTGCACACTACATTTGAACATACAACCTGTTGGGAAAATTCAGTTGACTCCCTCGATTTTGATTTTCAATCAGCCTGATAAGTATGAACTGTCGACTATCAATCGATTAGCCGATCAACAGTCGGTTATTCTCAATCATTCCTAGCAAACTCCAACTATGACGATCTAACTGACTTTAAATCGATGATTATTGACATATCAGAATTATCGATCGATGATCATTTGGACTTTCACAACTGCCGACATACAATCGACATATTCAAATTGCCGACATAGAGTCAGTATATCAAAAATCTCAATACAGAAAATGCATAATGGTCAGAATATGATTAGTGATGAGTATAACTGTCCATCCCACGATCATATAATACCAAAATAAGCAGAATCCATGAGTCTAACTATTACAAACACTTATTAATAATTCATTTATAAAAGGAGGTAAATGAAAAGCATTTGGTAAGGACTCTTTTGAGTTGATACTCTATCTCTCTAAACATTCATCTGCTGCTCATCACTCTCCACTGACTTAAGCACGGAGGGTCTCCGTCAGATATAATTTCGATCAGTGCAGACTTTATTTTACAGATACTCTTCACCAGTAACGAGCATAACAGGAGATTGACCGCAATAAATTGGCACATCAGGAAAAAAAAGATTACAAAAAATCATGGCAAAAATCTGAGCTTAAAACAACTTTATAGAATCTGCGATGCAATCATTCCGTCGGAAAGATCTCCCTCCCCTATTTTCATTGGTAGAGCCCAGCTCTTCACATCCTGTAGCCACTACATACGTGCAAATTATTACTTTAATGCAGCAAATGAAGGTGTTGATAGAGGCGGTGCACAGCTTCCAACAATAACAAACTTAGCAACAGCAGCAACCACTGGCAGAGGAGCCGGTAGCTCATTCAGTGCCATCTAGGCACAGCCACCATCCTCCACAGCACTCATCCTCTTCATCTCTAGAACGATGACCATCTCGACATTCTCATCGAGTCGAGCAACCGCTTTCTCAGCATTCTCACATGCTGTACATCATTTGTGGTGATCTCTCTCTCTTTTGTATATATAGCATCAAAAAGAGGAAGAGATTGATGATCCAATTGATCATTTAGAGAGTTATAAGGATCTCATATTGATCCAAGGGGCGATCGATGTCCTCCCATGCATTGATTTTTCGATAATTATTTGGAAGACCGTTTGAGTCTAGTATTCTGAGCTTCAGTCAGAGAGCATAAATTCTTTCGAGCAGCTCGAATATTATTTCGTAGCCTATTTTAGTACCAATCGAAAGGTGTCACGGACATCAGATAGTCTCTTCTCCATCAAGCAAGGTGAGATAGAGACATTGAGAGATTTCGTGGCTCGCTTTAATACGGCCACATTTGAGGTTAGGGACTTCAATAAAGATATAGCCATTTTGGCCATGAAGAGAGGTCTGAGGGGATCTAGATTTACCTACTCTCTGGATAAAATTTTTCCTCAGATCTATGCTGAACTTTTGAAGCACGTATACAAATATATTAGCATGGATGAAGATGCTTCTGACCGACGTCAGACAGAAGAAAAAGATTAGAAAAAAATAAAAAAAAGTGAAGCTCTGATCGAATCAAATCGGTCAACAACCAATAAAGGAGCTTTACTCTATCAACAGAGTCTAAGATTGAACAACTATGATAGCAAGTATAACTTTTATACTCTTCTTTATGCTCTTCGTGTGCAGATCTTAATATAAATCGAAGGAGAGGAGTATCTTCGACATCCCTCATCGATAAAAGTACCACTGAAGAATCGTGACAAGAAGAAGTATTGTCGGTTTCATCATGATCACGATCACAATACAGAACAATATATTCAGCTCAGGGATGAATTAGAGATCTTGATCCGATGTAGCTATCTCAAAAAATTCTGACGAAATCATCTGACTCAACCTCCCACCGACCAATAGCCTCAGCTATAAGCTGAGGAAACGATCAACAATCGACCAATGATGGGAGTGATCAACATGATTTTTGAGCGATCGAAGGATTGGAGGGCAACTTTCGAAGAAGAATCGGCAAAAAAATGATGACTTGATAATGTAATCTCTTTTTTAGAAGATGATGTTCAGAGAATACAAACTTCAATGATGAACAAATTATAATGTAAAAAAAATTTTAGTTGATAATAGAAGTTCTACTGATGTTCTCTTTTACTCGACTTTCTTTCAAATACAACTGTCGACTGACTGACTCAGAAGAGTCTCAATGCCATTTATCAATTTTACTGGAGATATAGTTATTGTGGAAAGAAAAATTACTCATCCACTAACAGCGGAAACAGATTCACAATAAAGTATCGTTCTCTTGACATTAACGATCGTTCGAGTTCTTTCGACTTACAATGCTATACTTGGACAATTAGAACTTAATGCCTTAAGAGTGGTAGTATCAACATATCATTTATTGGTTTGATTTCCAACAAAAAATAGAGTTGAAAAAATTTATAAAGATCAATAACTTGCTTGATGTTGTTTCATAGTTTCTATAAAGAATAATCAATCTGAAGACTCTGTCTATTGATAAATTGGATCAAAAAAAATGAAGAAAGAGGTGAACCAGCCGAACAACTAATTTTTATCCCGTTGAGAGACGATAATCCTGAGGATGAACTCGATGGCAAAATGAAGCAAATTGAAACTTTTGAGGCCAACTTAGCATCAGTGTGGGTGCTACATATTGATGGAGCATCCAACGTATAAGGTAGTGGAGCCGATCTCATTCTCACCAATTTTGAAAGGATCAAAATCAACTATATCCTTCGGTTTAATTTCAAAGTCTCAAATAACCAAGCTAAGTATGAAGCTCTTTTAGTCGGCTTGAAGATTACCAAAGAACTAGACATTAACAACTTAAAAGTTTTCACCGACTCACAATTGATCATCAGGCAAGTTAAGGGTGAGTTTGAAGTTCGAGATTCCGTTATGATGAAGTACCTTCAGAAAGTGAAAGATCTTATATTAATCTTAAAATATTTTAAGATCTCTCATACTAAGATCAGAGAATGCTCGAGCTGATATACTTTTTCGGTTTGCAACTACTTTATTCATCTCGCTTGATCGGACGTTCATCGAATGTCTTGAATAATCAAGTATTGGCAAAATTAAAGAAGTACTGTAAATCAATAACGAGCCAAGTTGGATGGATCCAATCATCCAATATTTGACTGATGAAACTCTATCTGCAAATCCTTCAGAAGCCAAATGACTAAAGTGGATGGCCTCATAATATATTTTAATGAATGGACAACTCTATAAAAGATCATTTTCTCTTCTCTTACTAAAGTGCTTGAGACCAACAGGTGCCGACTATGCGTTTCAAGAAGTTCATGAAGAAATTTGTGAAAATCATTTGGGGGGCAAATCATTGACTTATAAAGTTTTACGATAAGGATATTATTGACCTATCATAAAAAAAGATACAGCTGAACTTGCTCGAAGATATAAACTATGTCAGCAATATGCTAACATATAATATCAACCAGCCAGCCAGCTGATATCAATTATTGCACCATGACCCTTCGCGCAGTAGAGAATCAACATACTTGATTCTTTCTCTCTGGCATCTAGTCAGAAAAAATTTATAGTGGTTGCCATTGATTATTTCATCAAATGGATGAAAGCTGAACCCTTGGCATAAATCACTGAAAGTAAGATGGAAGACTTCATTCAGAAATCAATCATATACAAATTCTATTTATCACACACCATCATCACCAACAATGATCGACAATTTGATAATCAAAATTTCAAAGAATTTTGTACAAAATTTTATATTACGCACAAACTCACTTCAGTCGGCCATCCACTATCCAATGATGAAGTGGAGGTGACAAACCAAACGATTCTACATGGTCTCAAGATCAAATTAAATGAAGTTAAAGATCTTTAGATGGAAGAATTATATCCGATCTTATGGGCATATCGGATAACTTCTTGTTTACTGACAAGAGAATCGCCATTCAACTTAGCTTATGGAACTGAGGCGATAATTTCACTTGAGATCGGATTGCCATTAGTGAGAGTCGAACAATATAATGAGTCGAGCAATTCTGAATGTCAGAGAGCTGATTTAGATTTACTCTCAAAAGTCCGACAGCAAGCTTAAGTTTGGATGGTAGCATATCGACAGAGAGTAGTCTGGTATTACAATGCAAAGGTCAAACTGAAAGTCTTTCACCAAGGAGGTCTGGTCTTAAGAAAAGTAGAAGTTTCAAAGCCTCTGGATCAAGAAATATTATCTCCAAACTAGGAAAAACCTTACAAGATGATCAAGATACTTCATCCGGATGCATATCAACTAGAAACTCTTGATGGAATGACTATTCTTCGGACTTGAAATGCCAATATTTGAAGATGTACTATCAATAAAGTTGTTCACATGTAAGATAAATTCGGAATGAAACATTGAGATTCTGAATTTTGAAATCCTCAGTCATCTATAAGTTATCTATAAAAATGATATTAGATCAATAAATAATTGATTAATTTGTACCAACTGTATCTCAATTTTCTACTGTAAAAATTGACTTAAGTCGGATGATGACGTCAAATCAATAAATAATTGATCAGCTTGCATTGACTATATCTTAATTTTTTATTATAAAAATTGACTTAAGTTGAATGATGGCGTCAAATCGATAAATAATCGATCAACTTGTACCGACTATATCTCGATTTTTTATTATAAAAATTGACTTAAGTCGAATGACTACTCATGCTGACTTAACTTTAGCTAAGTAAAATATTATATTGACTCGACTTCGATTGAGTAAGAAATATATCGATTTGACTATAGTTAGTCGAAGGATATTTGGCTTGCCACCATCTATCAAATACTTAAAAAGTCTAAAAGCTAAGTCGGCTGACACTCGACTAGCAGACAAATTCAAATATGATTATTGGTCGATATTTAACTCATCGATGGATAATTGATAATCCGACTATTATTCAATGACATTGACGATATCAGGATTAAAAAAAATTCTATACTTAGAAAATTTCTTTTCATTCATTAAAAAAGAGATTACAAAATTGGATCCAAGATTTGATTACAAAATTGAACTATTATTTAATTATAAAAAAAAAATACTACACCGATCATCAATCGGCTTCTTTTCAACTTACTCTGGTACAGCATCGGTAGTTGGAGCAGATTCTGATGCAGTCGGTGCATCTTTTTTGTTGGATGCAGTGGTCTCCTCGATAGCCTCTTCTCTCGAACTAGGAGGGACATTGCTGCTCAGATCCATATCCAGATACAACTTTTCGACTGTATCTCTGCTGTCTTTGTATCTGACGTAATAGGAGGCAAATCCATCCTCGAGAATTTCATCCTTGTACTCCTGTGATTCTTTGAAATTCTCGATGGTCAAATTCAAAGCACATTTTGCTGACTCTGCTTCTTCTTTGATGAAAGCCGACTCTGCATTGTCCAGTGCCAACTTCTTTTTAGGGGCCCGATGCCTCTTATGCTCTACCCTGAGTTCCTCAATACACCCATTCTTTTTCCTTTGGAGCCGATTGATTGAGTGCTTTTTGCTCTTAATCCAAGATTCCAGGGATGCGATGTTCTATTGAGCCAACCCTAATTCAGCTTTGGTCGACTCAAGTTTGACCGTCATGCGGGAGATCCCCTCTTAGAGACTCTTCTCCCGCTCCGCCGTTGCCTACTCCTGATCGATTGTTGCTTGAAGCTTTTCGATGGCGGTAGCTTTCTCGATGTTTGCAGCCACAACTCTATCCATCCAGGCTTGATGAAGCTTGATAAATTTTCGATATCTGCTTTCTAGAGCATACATATCGTGTTCCAACTAAAAAGAAAGAATAAATCAGATTAAAAAAAAAAAGACAGAAAGAAGTATCATCAACTTAATCCCAGGATCGTCAGGTAGAAGGAAGAAAATATCTTGGACACAGTCTGATCTTTTCTATTCTCCTTATCAATCGAGAGAAGAGTAGCCTCGATGAGTCATTTGGCCAACGTCGAATTGGCCAAAGTCGACTAACCGACTGGGATTCAGATGTCGAAGAGGGTGGGGAGACTCATCGACGATCCATTGTTGGCAGAGATAGTCGAGCCTTTCTTCGCTCTCCAGTCAGTGATCATTCGCTTGAAACCGTCATGAAGTCAGAGCTCGACTGTGCTCGAGATCGTGGCACTTAAGGAATGGTCTACGTGGCAGTAGATAGCTCTGGTTTGATCGCGACTGCAGATTCAGCTTGAACCCCCACTGATAGAATCGGGATGGATGTCGTCTCGACTGCTACAACTGGCATGATGGCTGCGACATCCTCATCTCTCACCATCTCTACTCCAACTGACAGCACTTCAACAGGAGGAAGCATTGTCGGAGCTGACAACGCTATGACCGGCTTAGTGCTAGGAGCTATCCCTGATGAAATGTCAGGCTCCCTCATCGGTGCTGACTTCGAATCAACCTGACTTTTCTTTATCATTCGAGATGATCCGACATCGGTCGCTACTCTCTTCTTAGCAGCATGTTGACGAATGTTGGCAGCTAAGACTCGAGTTATTAAATACATAGCTGCAATCAAAAGGCAAAAGTTCAGTTATAAAGTTTAAAAGTAAATGAAAAATAAAACGATCGACTATGCCATACCTAAAGAAGTCACCAAACTAAGTCCGACGTTATAGAGAATTTGCTTCATCATTAGCTCTCGCTGCACTGAGACTTCCATATCCTTGAGTCAGAGAAATTTTTTTCAATTAATAATATCAATCTGACTATGTTCGTTGGGGCCAATTCTTGGATCGCTTCAGGATGAAGGAAAGTCCCAAGAAGACGAAGAAGAGACAAAGAAAAATTGATTCTTCTATCCATGAATGGACGATAGAAGATCGAAAATAAAGGATAAATCCTTCCTCAAGTTGAAGAACCACCAACCCTTGGCTTTCGGATGAGGACGAAGGACAAAAAAGGCTCAAAAAAGAGAAGGATGAGAGTTGGTCGAATGAGATGATACAATAAAGCAAAACTGATAATTAGTCGAATGGAGTACGGAGCTAATTGAGTACGGCAAAGATGGTAGTAATCAAGGAGATTTCGAATGAACATCGAAATAAAAAATCGAAGACCAACCCGAAGGTCCTCTACATAAGATGCAATCCGATCTAGAGGAAGAGAATTCACTCAACCATCTGGATCAGGAGCGAAGATCTGAAATTGCTTCAGAATATGATATTTTTCTCAGAGCCGATCGATATTAGATTCGAACAAGAAAGCAACTTCCATCTCTAGATCCGAAAGAGAATCATCGATCAGATTCTCTGATCGACTATCTCGAGAAGTTGAAGCTTTTGCTTTCTTACCCCTACTTGTCATTGAAAATGACAGGTAGCAAAGAAACTTAGAAAAAGAAAGAAGAAAACCAAGAAGAAAGGAGTGAAAACTCAATCTGAAACTAGAAAATGACGTGAAGAACAGAGAAAACTTTGAAAGATCTCAGCACCCGAGGTAGAACCCCCTATTGTAGAGAAAACTGACGAATGTAGAAGCAGAAGATCCAAATGAAAGTGATGTTATATATATAGAATCCTTCAATGATTCGAATGAAGATATTCAAATCAAGACTTCTCCAGATTTTGGTATGTGGCTACATTAAAACTGACCATTGATCGGATGTTTCGACGTATCTACCTTTAGATTATGCCACCTCACCATTATTCGCATGAGCAGCTCAGAGATAATGATATCTGAACACGTGGTCAAAATCGATGGGTCATAATCAAATTGATCGGATTTGCCAGACACCAAACCATCTTCTTGAAATGACACCCCAATGATGATCTCATGGTTATCGAAATGATAAAACAGCTAGAGACCCTTCATTTTTTGAAGAAATCATTACTGTTTGCAGTCGAGTCGGGGCTCAAGATAACACGTGGCAACTTCCTTCGTCTAACGTGTCAAACCACGTGCCAATCCATATATCAGACTACCTTAGACTTGGAAGTGGAGGGCAACTATTGGGGCAATTCAGCCGACTCCTCTAATTCCGACTTTCAATCAGCTTGATAAGCATAAACCGCTGACCATCAATCGATTGACCGACCAACAGTTAGCTATTCTCAACCATCCCTAGCAAACTCCGACTATGATGACCTAACTAACTTTAGACTGATGATCATTGGCATATCAGAGATGCCGATCGATGATCATTCGAACTTTCATAACTGCCGACATATGATTGATATATTCAGATTATCAATATAGAGTCGGCATATCAAAAACCACCAATGCAGAAAGTGTATAATGGCTAGAACATGATTAGTGATGGGTATAACCATCCATCCTACGATCACATAATATCAAAATAAGTGAGATCCACGTGTCTAACCATTACAAACAGTTACCAACAACTCATCAATAAAAGAAAGTAAATGAACAGTATTTGGTAAGGACTCTTTTGAAGTGATACTCTGTCTTTCTAAGCATTCATCTGCTGTTCACTACTCTCCACTAACTTAAGCATCAGAGGGTCCCCACCGGATATAATTTTGATCAGTGCGGACTCTATTTTGTAGGTGCTCTTCACTAAAAATGGGTGTAACAGGAGATTGGCTGCAACACAACCATATTTAAACTGGAGGTGAATATGTATGCATTTTGGAGTGTAAATCCATGGATAATCGATAAAGGAAAACCTTGCTTGAGATGCATATTGATATATGGCACAAATATAGTGTTCTAATGAGTGCTAATGGGACCTCAATAGGGTGGTGGATCAGGATTAGCTTGCAAAATATAAGCAGAAGATGTACATGGTTGTTGGTGCCCTAATGATCTACGCCCATAATAAAGTGAAGAAGAGGAAATATTAGGTCCATCTTTTATATAATTTTATACAAATATTGCTGAAAATGTAGTTGGTGCCTGTGCACATAAAGAAAAAATACAATCCATTCTCTGATCAAATATATGATCAATACAAAGAAACTTCAAATATATGATGAGTAGAAGTGCATTATACTTTGATTAGCATTAAGGAGATACAAACTCAGAGGAAGATAAAAGAAAATCAGAAATAATATATAATAATTAATAATTCTTCCACAGTTAGGTCTATCGATCATCATCTGCATTTGTACTGTCATTTGCATTCAACTTATAAAACTCGAGCAATTTGTATTTATTAAGTATTGACATAAATATCAATTATAAATATGTGAAGTATATGTATAATAAATTATTAACATAAATATAAAAGATTTATATACCTTCATCATATTTTTCATAAAACCAATCCTACGTACAAACTATAGGCTCCACAATAGATGTACTCAAAGAACTTCGATACTGATCTATAATGCCACCACCAGTGCTGAATGCCGACTCTGAAAAAATGATAGAGACTGAAATAGTGAGAATATCTTGAAACATTCTTGATCATATTGTTGGATTTTGAGGTGTCATGTATGTAAATTTTTCAAAATAATTTTGAAAATACACCAGAAAATTAGATTAAAACTATTTTAATCTACGCATGCATAGATCTAATCTTCCACCTATGGATCTAGTTCATATGATAAAAATAAAAAAAAATCATGTATCTGATTTTAAAGATAAAATTTAATTGATAATTAGATCACCTATCTGAATAATTAAACTTCTTCAGATCTGGATCTAAGGATGTCTGTAGATTCCATTAAAGCCGCACACACGTCCGGTCTCCACAGGTATCTACATGGGACTGAAGCAGATCGAAAGCACCAGAGATCCTCGAGGTGCTAGCTTTCTTTTAAATCTCTATTTCGCTGGTTTGAATCTGATCTCCTTCTTCGATCGTCGTAGAAGGGGATCTGAGGATGAATCTACGCACGAACTCCTTTCGCGCAGGATCGGAGGAAGAACAGGGGCGATAGAAAATTCCTTCTCTTTCTTTTTCTCTTTCTTTTTGATCTCTCTCTTTCTATGTGGCCGACCAAGAGAAGGGCATGTGGAACTAGGGAGACAAGGAAGAAGGGGGCGGCACTCAGGTAAATCAATCAGCAATTCTTTTTGCACGCCCAAGAGCCCCTTCCTTTTATAGATGGCAGCCAAGGGATAGGATAGAGTTTAATTAAATTTGAACTCTTATCTGATAGGAATTTAGCTTTAAATCAAATCTATTTTATCCTAGAAAGATGAGGAAATAGAGAACACCAAAGAGGGGGCGATAACTTTTGAATTTGCACCCCCTCTCCTATTTTTTCTCCAAAGAGCGATGCCAAAGAAGGGGGTATGCATCCCCATGCATGCCCCTCTTTTCTACTATAAGAGAGGAGAGAGTCCTAGTAAACTTGAAACTCTTGCATCCTTATCAGTTTGGGTTCAATTCGGATTCAGTTCGAATCCAATTCGAATCCGATTCAAGCCCAATTCATTCCAGACTTAATCCTAATCTAATTAAGATCCAATTTTAAAACTAAAAGTCCAATTAGGTCAAATATGAAATAATTAAATCTGATTTAATTATTTATGACTTGATCTCCAACTTAATCTTATCAAATTGGATTGCAATAATTGCAATTAGATCCTCCTTGCTCACTGTTAGCTGATCCTTTACTTGTAACTTTTACAAATTAATTTAAATTATCAATCATATTGATAATTTGATTATGATCTAACCATTTGATCTGATCAAATTTCTTTTATATGTGATCTCATAGGTTCTATTTTGTCTGATAGTGAGACATACCATGATCTCTATCATAGTATCATTGAAATATCTTTCAATGGATTGAAATATTTTCAACTCTTATCCAATAAGGATCATCGATCTAGTGTGAACTTAGTGAGCTTTCACAATTCACTAATGACATCTCATAGTATGTGATGGTAATCCAACAGAATAGAATAATTAGAACCTCTAGGTGTAGTTACCATATGATTCAATTCTTCTATTGTGAGTCTTGATAAAATAGAGGTTATGAAAACTCATCAAACTCCAACATTCATCATATGAAAGATTCAATTAGCTCAAGTCTAAACATGAAACTCATGAAAACTTCTTTCCATCAATTATCTTGTTATGGCCATAGACTTAAGGACTTAACTTCTCAAATCTCTTAAGACTACTCCTTATCTATTAAGGTCGATAGATCCTATTTAGGTGCACATCCTATTCTTATAATGGATCTACTGTAGTCAACATATACTACAAGAATTCAAATGGCTAGAATACCATATTTATGTATAGTCAAACCATAACAATCTCATTGTAAGCAGTCGAAGTACCGCAGATCAAAGAACTATTCACATCACTACAGCATCGAAAAGATCACTGACGAATGAGTAGACATTCATATGATCTCTCATTTGGTCACGCTCATAACGATATTCTCTAACAATTATCTACACTCTCGCTCAGTGTTTCTACACTGTAGACTAGAGACTCGTCTACTTTGAAGAAAGCGATCAGTGCATCGATCTAATCGGATCAGTCACCGTCCTTGTGAAGATCCATCGATTGGAAGCAATTTAAGAATTAATCATACATATCTCTAAATCTTAACTTTTGAGAATATGTATCTTTAAATTATTAATTTTTAATATGATTCTTGGACACATTAGACAAGAATGGATAGAAAAAGCTCATTTTATTGATGAATAAATAGTTTAAGTATAAATATATATATCTTAGAACTATTACTATATGTATGCCATATTGGCTTCTAGGGCATACATCTAACAAGTACAAGATATACTGTTGCATTATTCTTCTACCATGCCAAGATATTGAAGTTCTTATTCTTTAATTAGGAAGCACATTATCATCCAAATAACTATCGAGCCCTGATCACTTTGATCGTTTCAAGAAACTTTGACTTTTAAACTAAATAAAATTCATATTAAGTTTTATTCTCTCCATGCAAAATGAAGAAACTAAATTTGCAACACTTTGTACATCAAAATCAGATGTTAGCTCACTCGAATCTATAGAGGATTGTATTTTTGCTACATCTACATACTCATTATAAAGTTTGTAAAGACAAGCATGAATATCATCAATTCTTTTCTTTTTCGCTTTCACATCAAATGTCCTTTCATAACAAAATTCTATAAATATCAATTTCGATCAGGGATTTAAAGTAGAAGTAATTACTTATAAATTATTCCACTGAGACCCATATTTGTTAACTTCTTTTATATCTCGTTCGTTAATTGCTTTAATGTTTCATCACTATAAGCTCTTGCATTCATTAACACTGTCCTAATTCTCCAAATTTTTTTAGGTACAAATTAGATGTGGGATACTTGGAACTAGAAAATACTTTAATGGCATCGAGAAAGGTTTCTAAGAATTTAAAAATTATCTCAACCTTTTTTCATTCATCATTGGTAAGATACATTTATGAATGCTCAGTTTCATATCTAATAAGAACATTTTTATGGTTAAGTGCATCACGCAACATTTCATAAGTAGAATTTTACCTTGCAGGAACATCCAAAGTGAGTTCTTTTATAATACAAAGTCTTAAATTATATGCAATTTTATTAAAAGTTTGCATCTGAGATGAGGCTACAGAAACATATCTAACAATCTCATTTATACATTAATAGCTTCATGAATTATTTTTATCCCATTCTAAACCATAATATTTAGTATATGTGCACAACATCTGATATGATTGTGCTATCTATTGAGCAATATTTTATAACAAAAATGATCTTAGATCCTTTGAATTATAACATCATTTGTAGTATAATTATCTAAAATAATGGCACACATTTTAAAATTCAGTTTCCATTCAAAAAGATACTTTCCAATAGCATCTTCGATTGCAAAACTTATATGAAAGTATGATAATTTCTTAAAATTAATTATCTTATTATATAAAATAAAATCTGAATCAATATAATGAGCCGTGAGGAATACGTAACCGATTTTTTGATTTGATATCCAAATATCCCTCATAAAATTTATCGGATCAAGAACTTAATTTCTTAAAACATCATGCAATTTTTTTCTCTCTCTTTGATACAAAGTGATACAATCATTTTTTATAGTCTTATGCCTATAATATTGAATAATGATTGAACAAATATCATAAGTCTAGAAAAATAAGATACTCAATTATACAAAATGGAAGCTCAGCATATACGATAAATTTTGCAAAAAAATTTTTAGTCTCTTATTGGTTGAATTTAAAGGACTTCACTAGATCTTTTAAGCTTGCTACTATAAACATTTGATTAACCTAATTCTTTTAATATTTTTTATAAATATTTTTAAGATATATTTTGCATGACTTATTTTTTCTTTAGTACTACCACTTAATATCTTTTTATAATATTTGCATGTAACTATTGATCCATCATATTTTCTTTTCTTAATAAAATAATTCCATATCCAAGATCTTTTTTAAAACCTTTGTCATAATCAATTTCAGAATTATCTTTATTTGTATCATCCCCATTCCTTATATGTTTAATAGTCTCATTTTCATCCATTTTAGATTCAGATATTAGCAAAATAATCTACATAAATAATACCATAAATTACTCAAAAGAACTAGCTAATGTCAAACTACAGCATAAATCAACATATACTCACAAATTAAAAGTATTTCTTAATGATATTTGTATATGCAAATAGTGTGTAACTTTAGATTATCAAATAATGTTTATTTATATCAAGTACTCGCTATTTACAAATTTTCAGATGAACTAAGGAAGCTTTGAGATCACAGTAACTTCTTGGTGCAGGACTTTTTGTGGTGGGTTCAATAATTATGTCTTTTTGTTATACAACTAGATCTAGTGGAGTATTCTGTGGACATGCAAGCTGGTTTTTACTCTCAGAAGGATGGGTGTTGACAGAGGTTATTGGCCTATTATTATGTTACCTTTAAATGTCTCAAATGTACCTCACTGGATCCGGTGTTTACTGGGATTTCTTTTTGAACTATGATGATGCTGTTGCCAAACAGAATATTCTGAATGCTTCTATCATCTTTACAATCAAGCAATTTTGCTATGAGGTTGAATTGCATAGCATTGAGTTCATTATTTTAATGGATTCTATGAACCCTTTCAATTTGCAAGAAGTTTACTCTGGTATTCACACTGCTTTAATCTTCTACAGCAGTGTCTTAAGAGGCTGGGTTGTTCGGGGAGTTACCATTGGAAATGGCAGGATTATGAAGGAGTTTTTATCCTCATTATGGGTTTCTTGTAATTTGTCCTCCTCCTGAAGCATTATGACCCATTGGATGACACTCTCCTATTTTTAAGGTTGATATGCTTATGGTTTGGCTGTATGCACCAGGAGGAATATTAGTGTGGGAATCATACTTTACCTTATTTTGCCTTTTTGGTATCATGATGGTGGAGTGAGGGTAAATTGGTGGAGGTTGGAAATACAAATATCAAGAAGCATCAAATCTGAGTTCTTCTTACTTCAACAATTTAACTCTTATTCGCTCTGTATACTAAACTGACGTATTTGTTCCAATGCACAACGGGAAATGCTACTATTGTTTCTTTTAGCAGATGAAGCTGATTAAACTCCTATGCAGATGGATCAGTCTGGAGGCACATCTAATTTTGGGCAGTCGCTTTAGGAGTTTACTTTGCTTGATCTATTTGAACTGCAATGATTTGTGAGGAGCAGTGGCAGAAGAGGTCTCAGGTTCTCAGGTGATAAGTTTTGTGTTATGGCAATGATTTAGCAATCCTTCTTTTGTATCTTTTGTAAAGGGCTATAATAGATTTTGGGTTGGGGTTAGTTCTCCTTGGGCTTGTTTTTTTTCTTTTGTTCCCTGGAACCTATATACTACCAAAAAAAAAAAAAAAATCCCAACAAAGACATTCCAATTATCAATTTATCATAGACGATAAAGATACTTGCTATGGCTAATGAACAACGAACGA
This sequence comes from Elaeis guineensis, assembly GCF_000442705.2. NCBI lineage: Eukaryota > Viridiplantae > Streptophyta > Magnoliopsida > Arecales > Arecaceae > Elaeis > Elaeis guineensis. Next base: position 17,081,489 of record NC_025999.2, on the reverse strand, counting down.
TAACGGAGGAATACTGATAGCCAACTTATTATGGGCGAAGATTGGAGGAACACCAATCCAACAGCCAATCTGTTAGGGGCTTAGGAGCGAATATCCGAGGAATACCGACAGCTAACCTATTAAGGGTGAATATCAGAGGAATACCAATAGCCAACTTCAAAATCCTAATGTCGAGAGGAAAAGAGAATGAGGATTGAGGAAGAGAGATTCAGTAGGAGCCATACCTAAAATGATGAACGGCGATGGCATCGGGTGAAGATGAGAAGACTGGCATTGGTGATGGCCAATGAGAAAAAATGGAATATTGACATCACTGCATCAGCAATGGCCGATGGGGTAAGACAGAAGATTGGAGTTGGTCATGGGGGTAGACGGAAGATGATAAGGGCTTCCTCCGTCTAAGCATTAATCTCTCTTTTTTAGTGGAAGACGGAAGATGAAAGATGATGAGGGTCAACTAGAAAACCGAAAACATAGATGGCTGATGGGGAAAACAAGAGACCCATGTTGATGATGAGGGAAGATGGAAGATAGCGATGGGGGGCGGATGGACATGGACCATGGTTAGGGGCTAGGGCTCTTCGATGGGGGAAGTTGGGAAGACAGAACATCAGAGTTCCAGAAGGTCCCTTAATTATATTCGGGCTAATTGACTAAACCTAACGCTAACTGATTAATCGATTAGGCTCGGGCTAACTCAGATCAGCTATTCGGGCTAAATCAGTTTAAGAAGGAAACTGAGCTCAGGTTGAAATTCGGACTCAGACCCAGGCCAAATCAAATGTACGTTTGAGTCCAACTCGAAATATACATAGACTCTATATTTAAGTTTAAACTTGACCTGAACTATTTCAGACCGAGCTGGAAGCTTGATCTGAAGACAGCCCAGCTCGAGCCCAATTCCAGCTTTACTGTGAATACTTTGTTTTAGAATTTGAATTAGTGGCTCTTAAGTTGTAAATATTATTTTATTAGTTTAGTATGTTATTGGCAGGTTATTGCTTTACATGTTTATGGGACTTTATTCTGCAGGTGTGTGGTGGATTATCGTGCTCCTAGTTATGTGCCTATCCAATTGAGAATGTGATAATTTTAATCCATAAAATAATATTTTTGAGGATCAAATCTGTTGCTGCTTTATGTAAAATAGTAGTATGCCGAGTTCCAATATCTCGAATTTCAAGCCTATCCTTAGATTCGCATCGAAAAATAGAATCTCATGATACTGAATGTGTGCTTCTCTTTTTTGCTTCAAGACTTAAGATGTAATCTTTGAATTTTCTTTCAAGTTTGTCGCATAGCTTCATAAGAATTGCACAATTTGCCATTAAATATAAAGGGTTGGAAGCTAGAACAAATTGAAGGAAGATGTTCTGCACGTATATGATAAATATTTTCACTTTCAACTATGATAATCTAAAATCTCACTTAAAAAAGCTAGTCAGAAGATATTATTTGACTTTTCTGATATCCTCGGTAGGCCAAAAGTTTAGATTCATGTATCTATTCGTAAATATCACGACTGATGTGTGGTCAGTCTAATGAACTCGTGCTGCAGTATCTTCTAATCCATATGAGTTATGAGCTGGGTGCGTTTTGATACTATTTGTAACAATCCAAGACATGATCAAAAAAGACGAAAGTATTATTTAAATTTTTTGATCCTATATAAATATCTAATATTTTTATAGTAAATAATTGATGTGCGATTAAATATATGCCCATAAACTGTGCAGATCTTCGTACCAACCATCCAACCTAGCCATTAGCTCCCCAAATAAAGGATTAAATATCAGAAACCTTCGGGCATTTACCTGAGTGGTGTACCAAGCAAGTGTCGACTCTTTTGTTGATTTGCGTATGCTTGTTAGAGATTTTTCAATGTTCACATTCTAATCAGATTATCTATGGTAGGATGCCATCATATTCTTTAATTCTCTCACATTTTTCTTAGTAGCCCTTGCAATCAAAAGAAGACCACCATCAAACAACAGATTGGCTAATTTGGCTTTCATATCTTATCGTTCAGCTGATGGAACAGCAGAAATCGGATGTATCCGCATGATGCCGAGTGGTTAGCCATGATTTCCCCATGGAGACCACTGTCCCGGTGGAACTCAACAGTCAACACGATTGAGATGTTGGCTGGTGATGGTAGAAAGGTTTTCGTCAGAGACCATTCAAGGTGGATGAAGCCGAAATCAGAGTCTTAAAACGTCTCGGTGCACGCCGAAAGGCAATCCTAGCATTTCCGCCCTCGCATCAAAAGGCGCAACCCATTCCATTATGCGCGCGGCAGCGAAGGCCTCCTCCGTTGCGAAGGTCGGGCATCTCCTCCACCGGCGGCTCTCGTCCCACAAGCCCCCTCCTCCCTCCCTCTCCAAAACCCTAACCCACTCCTCGTCCTCCTCCTCCTCCGGCGCCGCCTCCCTCCGCCGTTTCTCCTCCGATGGCATCTCCGACCTCCGCGACGGGGTCCTCCTTCTCACCGAGAAAACCTCCTCCATCCATACCGACGGAGAGAGGGAAAAGCTCCGCGCCACCGTCTCCGCCCTCGCCGACGAGCTCCTCACCGTCCCCGACCACCAAGAAATCGCCGGCGTCCTCGACTCCTGCTCCGCCGACGCCCTCTTCCGCCGCTCCCCCAACGGCTTCGCCTCCATCGAGCTCCTCTCCCACCTCAAGTCCCGCCCGCTCCTCGCCCTCGAGGTGCTTCCCTTTCTCACTCGTCTCTCATCCACTGGAATTAGGGTTAGGGTTTAGCAAATTTCGGAACTCTCTTATATCCCTTTGATTGGTTTCTAGGTCTTCAACTGGCGAAGGAAGCAGCTGGATGCTGAGTTCCCGATGGTTTCGGAGGAGTATGCCAAAGCTATTGCCCTCGCCGGCCGGGCCAAGAATGTGGACCTTGCCGCCGACCTCTTCTCCGAAGCCGGAGCTGTGGGCCTGCTGGAGACCTCCCTCTACAACGCCCTGATGACTGCGTATATGTACAATGGCCTCACCAAGAAGGCTATCTCCATCTTTGAGGACCTAAAGGGGGACCACCGCTGCACGCCCACCATTGTCACCTACAACATCCTTCTCTCCATCTATGGTCGTTCGATGCTGGTGGACCACATGGAAGCTGTCCTTCGCACCATCGATGAGTCCAAGCTCTCTCGCAACCTCACCACTTACAACACTGTGATTGCAGCTTATGTGACTGCATGGATGTGGGATCAGATGGAGAGCACCTTTCACGCGATGGAGGAAGGGCCTATCAACCCTGATGTCAATACCCTACTCCTCATGCTCCGTGGATATGCGCACTCATGTAATTTGGAGAAGATGGAGAGAACCTATGAGCTTGTGAAGGAGCAGGTCAATGATCGGCAAGTGCCTTTAATTAGGGCAATGATATGTGCCTACTGCAAGAGCTCTCATCCTGAGAGAGTTCAAAAGATTGGGGCATTAATGAAGTTTATGCCAGAGGATGAATATAGGCCTTGGCTCAATGTGCTTTTGATAAGGGTCTATGCCCAAGAGGGATTGGTGGAGGCTATGGAACGGTTCATCTCGGAGGCATTCTGTCGAAACACAATGGTCACAACCTCCGGTGTAATGCGTTCAATCATATCGAGCTACTTCCAGTGTAATGCAGTGGATCGGCTTGCTGGGTTTGTTAAGCAGGCCGAGTATGCAGGGTGGAGGATTTGTCGGTCCTTGTATCATTGCAAGATGGTGATGTATGGGAAGCAGAACAGATTGAAGGAGATGCATGAGGTTCTGGATGAGATGGAGAATTGTAGGTATTTTCCAACAAAAAAAACATTTGTAATCATGTACAAGGCATACTCCACAATTGGCAGGAAGTTAGAAGCACAAACAGTAATTGGAATGATGTGGAAGCTTGGTCTTGGCTACCCTGGGGATGCCTTACCTTCCTAACATTATATTAGGGATTGGAGCAGATGTATTTTTTACCCGGCATTCAACTGGCAGATAAAGAGATTTGATTCCCTTAAATAATGAGATGATTACTCAGTGAGTTTCTTGCATATGTTTTAGATGAATTCCTTCAGTATGTTTTCTTGAGTGTGATTGGATATCTTTCAAATACTGATTGGTTGTATTTCTAATTACTTTAGTCCTCTTTTGGAGTGACAACATGTAACCTAAACAGTGAGTTGGTAAAGCTGCTATATTTGTAGTGTATGATATTACTAAATCTTAGCAATGTCACTTTTGATACATAGCAATTAGTTTGATCATGCTTACTTATTTAAACCATAGACCTTGTTCACATACAGTACATCTGGGTGATGTGACACATATTCTTCATGAATGGTAGGCTTGATTTGTTTTAGTCAAACTATTAGTTTAGTTGATCAAACCAATTTGGGTACTAAAGAAACAAAAAATTCATGAATGTCAGAAAAAGTGAATTAACATTGTATGTATAAAGTTTTGACTAAATTGTTGCGAAGAATGGATAACCTAATCTGTTTAGGCAAAGCTTGTTAATGTCAAGTGGGTCCAGTTAGCTGCTTGGATTTGAATGAACATGTAGGTCTGATGGCTTCATTTTGCTTCCAAGCTGTTTTCCAGTATTGGACCATTGAATGCTACCAATCTTTTGTTGTAAGTGTCAATCACATGATCAATCTGCCTAAGGAGAGTTTCAGGACACTGTTACCTATTGTCAGACATCGTGTTGGCCATTGTGATTGATTAATGTCAAGTAATATACTTCTGCAGCTAGATTAATGACTTAATGCTGGTTATTATAGAGGACTGAGCTAGGATGATCTATCTCTAGAAAAGGTCTTTATATAAAAATAATAAACAATCTAACTTATTTTTCAGATTTCTGTGCGTACCAAAAAAAAAAAAAATCTCCTATAGCTATGATATATGTATGATCTTGGGTGGATCCTCAAGCCTAAAAATCAAAGACAAGATAATTATATGGAATAAAAGAAGGAAAGTTCACTAACTCTCGTGAAAACTTTGACACACCTATTCTTTCTCCTCCGATTATAACATAGAGCTCAACTAGCATTACTTTAAGGACCATACAAAGACACTCTTGGCCTTGAAAAATCTAAGACTCCATAGAGATGGCAAAATTCAGATTTTCATGAAGCCTTATATAAAACCTTCAAAATCATTTTAAAGCTCAAACCAAATGATTTAAAACTCTTTCTTGACTCAACAAAGACCTAATTAGGTCTGGTAGACAATACTACTTAAAATATGTCCTAAACTTTAGTGTAGAAAAAAATGTAAAGCACACAACGTCAACCCCCACTTGGAAAACTCAATAAAAGTGATTTCTAAGACTTAAAAACCAAAATCAAAGTTCACTATCTCGGTACCGGATCCTGTATTAGTACCATCTTATTACAGGGTTGGTATGTCTAGTACGGTACTTGTGTTGGCATATTGAGTGCCGGTACACCTCTGTACTACATATCAGATATTGTGGTATGGAATGATCGGTATTGACTAGTATGGCAAATCTTATTAGAAACTGTAGCAAAATATAGATTTTTAAAACTAAAACACCTAGAGGTAAAAGGAATCTAATTCTAAAGTTTGATTTGCATCAAGCAAGTGAGGTGATTGTCGACTAGGTTGGGATGAAGGGAGTTTTTTTTTTTTTTGTGCGGGGGTGGGGTGGTGGGGGAGGAAAGAATAGGGAGGACAAGGAGAGGAGGAGGATCAGAAAAAGGGATAGGGATCTTCAAATTCATGATTTTTGGTAGTAAGTAGCTTAGAGATAATAGATCATATCCAATGGCTTTACCCATTGATGCCATGCTTCTGATCATTTGGCCTAGACCAATTTTGTTCGAACTGTTGTATGGGCGCCCACATAAGCTCTTCTATATGCATACAGTCAATATACATACTCATGAAAAGAGTAAAGACTAGATGAGTTGATAGTATAGAAGGTATGCATGTTGATGGCTAGTAAAGAAGTCGTACATGTTGATGGCTAGTATAGAAAACATGCATGTTGATATTAGTACATACCTAGTTTTGATGGCATATTGTGCTAGCGCTAACAACTTGATACTGATAGCATGTTATGTTATCAAAACACCATAGTCATCAAAACCAATCTAAAAGATTCAGTAGATTTGCCAATTTTAGTTTTACCTTCATGGTCTTGGTAATCTTTTTTTTTTTTTTTGACTTTCAGTGACGTCATTCTTGAAAGACATTTAATTTCTTTGCTTACAGATGGAATACAAAACGATTTTCTCATAAATGTTAACTTAGTGATTTTCAGTTGTGCTTGAAGAGTTGCTCTCATCATATATAATTCAATCTGTTAAATTTGAGGTGCTTATTTTCAAATAATGGATCGAGATGTTTCTTTAACAGAAAAAATTTCCGATTGCCTTCTACTTCAGTGGGAGTTTCCTTTGATGCTCTCATATTAATATGGTAATGTCTTGGTGAGCATGTTTCTATCTTTTGCATCATTTTCTTGCATTCTATTTGAGCCAGAGACTTGAATTACAAACTCGAGGTATGCAGTGTATGCTTCTGGCCTAGCTGTTTTCACCTGTGCTGTCCAAAAAAAAAGCAAGTTAGAAAGCAATCTGATATGCAAACTCAAGGCATTATGTATGCCTTCATGCAACCAATACATGTACAATGTAGGATTAGGGGACTTAAGTAAGGTCTTAATTAGAGAGCAGAAGAGCGCAAAAGTCAAGAAAAAAAATGTCTGCCGGTTGCTGTCATAGTGCAAAGTGGCAAAAACATCTACATGATATGTTGAGGAATCTTCAGTCTTCCATCAGATGTTAGTTACTTTGATGTCATATAGCAGCAAAGTAATTTTTTTTACCTTGTTTAATGTTCCTTGAGACGTCATTTAGTTGCTCATTCTTATACCAGGTCCTACTTCTAATAGGTCCCTTTCCTCCTATAACTGAATTGATCTGTTTTCAGGAAAAAAACACCGGCTGACTTGTAGAGCAGATTTAAAGAGAAACAGAGAAAAACTAGGCAATCCTTCAACTTATTTTTCGCTGCAGGCTTATCTAAAACATCTAACAAATTTTAAACATCAGCTATTAAACATTTCATCTTTATGATCTCCTTTTATGTGCCTTAAACTCTAGATTCTTTCCATTCACCATCTTATAATTTCTAAACCATCTTTTACTTCCTTTCGAATCCATCTTGGTTTTCTGCTCAAATTTATCTCCAATTAAAATTGGAGAACTTCAGAACCACAACCTGAATTCCTTTCATCTCAAATCTGGCAACCCTAGTGTAGGATTTCACCTATTGGGTTTTTGCCTACCAATGAGACCTAGTGGGGTATAATGATGAATTCAAGCTTCCAAACAAGAATTTGCAGCCCCTCGTTTGAACAACTCTAATAAATTTTCTTTTTAGTGCCTAAGAAACTATACCGTAGCTTCTTATAGCACCTGCAAGTGCAAAATCAAAGTCCTCATTCCTCCATCACAAATCTTGTAACCATAATTTAGAGTTTCACCTTTTTGATTTTTGTTTGTCAATGAAGCTTAGTGTGAAATCATGATGAAGACAAACTTTCTCTCCTTATTCTTTAAGAACTCTACTTTTTTTGGACATCTAAAATGCTCTGGCTATTGGTTTTATGACTTATTTGATCCTGATCAAATGACAGGTACTGTGTCAGAGTGGGCTAAGTGGTGAAGCTACACCTTATCCTTTTCTTCATCTCTAGGTATCGGATGCCCTTTATTTTATTCATGAGCTATAATTTAAGGATAAATTTGTGAATCTTTGCCTCTTCTCATACGTTTGGCAGAAATGTCAATATGTATTTTAATTATGTGTTATTAGAAGTTTTGCTTGAAGTTTTATATAACTTATATACGTACACACACACACACACACACACACACACATATATGTATACATGTATGTATACATATAGATGTATACATGTATGTATACATACATACATACATACATACATATATATATATATATTCTTTTTTTCCTGGGTGACCTGGAGTTTCATGGACATGTATGCAGAGAGACACACTGATAGACATGCATAAAACGTATCTTTGTGGGAGTGATATCATTTGAGTAGCTAACTAGCTATGTTTGTGTGAACTCATGTGCATGAGCACACTGGTATCCTTCCAATATTTTTTTTAAAAAAATAAAAATTCTCTTATATTAAACTTTCAGTGCATGTATGCCAACTGTGCCTAATTGTTGAAATACCTGTTTCTGCATATGATGGCCATATAGTTTGTCAGTATATTCTGAACAAGAGGCCCTCATCATACATGATTTAGTTATTTTCTCAAGAAAATCCAGAGTTGTGGACCCATAAGTATGATTTGAATTATACTTTTGGCTAATGGCATAAGGTTTAGATGGTAGATTATGAATAGTCACTTTCTTATTGTTGTCGGTTCACTTGCTATAGGACAACTTACGCATTTTCCTTACTAAATTTTGGGCTGTCTTTGTTTTAAGAAAATAGTTGGGTAGTGATTATTCTGAGTTTGTCTCAACTTTGCTTTGATCTGCATGGGATAAAGTACCATAAATTCTAATGCCCTTCTATAATCCATCATTTGGTAATGTGGTCTTGGACTTGTACTGCTTGTGCAGAAACTCCATCCTCTCCTTTGCCCCCTTTGGTGGCCAGAGAGAATAGGTTGCTTCTTTCTACTAGTACAGTTTTCCCCCTAAATAATGTTGGGCTCTAGGATTTTTTTTTTTTTTTTAAGATAAAATATTTGGAAAAAAATTCAAATTACATATGCACGAGTTATATGAGGAGAAATCTTTGTAAAGATTTTATGTTTGCAGTCAGGTTCATGCTTTAGCTCCATATCAGGTCTCGCTGATGAGGTTAGAGGCTTGAATTTTTTTTTTTAAAAAAAATCTTTGTACAGTGGGAGCATTACTGTTTGATTTTTGTAGCTGTTTACTTTTTCACATATAACAAACTCATGTGGGACCCCCCTCTCTCTGACCCAAAAATTCGTCCAATAAATGTATTTGGAGAAAAGCTTACATTCTAATGAAGCTCTAAATATTTCTCTCTTCTAGTCATCTATTTCTACCTTTTTTTGTCTGCATTAGCTTTTTTTATTAATTTTTCAAGTAAGAAGTTATATTTTTACAGATACAGTTCCTTAGAAAGTGAAGTTTTTCTTGAATTTTTATAATTTTAATTCACGTTCCCTTAGATTTATCAGGGTTTTTGCTACCAGATCTGGGCCCTTCAACTTTCATGATGGGCCTGTACCCTGTCTTCGATGAATGCCATGTACTCTGTCTTCATCTTAATGGTTTGACATCACTTTGTTTTCTTTTGGGGTGACTCCTGTCTCATAAGTTTGCTGTAGTACTCTTTTTGTCTTCTTTTAGAATCTTTTAAATAGAACCACGATGGGTGGAAACTGGAAACCCTACCAATTATTGGAATGAAGGCGTGATCCTACCCAGATTTCTTTGTATCAATACAGGAGGCTTTACTAACTCTTTCAGTTGACTATTGGTAGTTTGGTACCCTTAGCTTTGTGTACTAGTTATTATTGATTTTTCTGCTTATGCACTGTATCGCATGATAAAATTTTTTTATCACCTCTGGTATACTCAAAAGTGCTTGCGTGTTACTAATGACCTAAATTATACTAACATTGAATGACTTGGCTGTGGACTGAGCAGACCCATAGTTTCAACAGGCCCAGCCTGAAACCTACCTGAAGTGAGAAAAAACCAAGCCTAGAGGTTGACCTGCTACTAGCCCTCCTCCACCTCCACCATGTCCCCATTAAGATTTGGTAAAATAATGAAGTAAACTTTGAAACAAGGCTTCAAGGATTTGTCTATTTTTTTAGAATATGGTTAACCAAATGTAATTAACCTTTCCTAGCATTAGGCCACCAAACCCTGTATCATGAATTTTAGGTTTATAACCTAGATATCACATGCATAAAAAGTTGTTTAATGCTTATTTGTATGGTAACTTACTTGAAACCAAGGTTCGCCGAGGCAGGTGGTTCGGAGCGTGCTGAATTGGACTAGTTGGTAATCGGCTTTGTTTGGCCCTTCGGTTTGATCCCCTTTTTTTAATATATAAAGCAGGCGAGAAGCCTCTCGAAGCTTCTTCTCTCTCTCTCTCTCGCTCTCTCTCCCCCCTCCGAGAGGCTATACCTCTCTACCGGCGACGACATCGTTGCCCTTGATTGATGCTGATGTTGCCACCCACATCCCTCCCCCCCACACACTCTCTCCTCCCCCTTCCTCTTCTACCTCTTTTTTCTCTCCTTCATCTTCTCTCTCTTCCCTAATTCGCCTTCCATCTAAGGTTAGGGTTTCTCTCCTCTCCCATACTCTTCTCTTGACCTTGCATCTCTAGTACATCTCTACTCGGTACATTATGTATTGGTATCGTATTGAACCAATTGCCCGATTGGTACAAGTCCTGGTACTAGTACTAGTTTGGTGAACTTTGCTCGAAATTGTGCAGTGTATGTGATAAACAACAATCAACAAATTATAGGATGACCAGTGGTGCTAGCTTTTAATAGATTAGTGAAAACCATTTTTTCTTCTTTAGAGCATGTCTGAAGAATACCATGAAGAAATTATATGAAGGTCACGAAAGTAATTTGCCCAAGCTTGCTACCATATTAGTTCATTCAAAGTGTCATCATGGTTAAGTCATGAACATAAGGTTTGGCAGGGGGATGGCACGCGGAACTTGTGAAGGGAACATGGTGAGAAGGTATTTTAACCAATCACAACTACCTGCATGTGTTTGAGACTATCTATAAACATACACAACTTATCCCTATGATAATCTATCGACTTGTACTTTAAAGTTAATGTTCCCTAATTCCAATAGAAGTTTAAAATAGTCTTGCAACTGGATCGAACCGTCCAGTTCGGCCCGTACCGAGCTGAATCGGCATGGAATTGGGATGGTTCGGCCCTAATTTTTGGAACAAGGCCCCAACTGGTCTGAACCGGTTTGAACCGTGCTGTTTCCACTTATTATTTTTTTGTTTTTTAGTAGATGCTACAGTCTTGTGTCTTTTGGGTGGGTTTTAAATGGAAGTTAAGGAAGAGAAGTCAAAGACTTCTCTTTTTCCTCCACTGTCGAATTTTTTCCCCTATCTACCGTGGAAAAGACAAGCAAAATGAGAACTCATCAATTAGAGACAAGGTCTGCGAAATTGGAACCGCAATCGAAACTGAAACTCGTGCCGGTCGGTTGATGGTACGAGGCGATGTGGGTTTGTACCGGATTGGATTGGTGCGAACCGACATAGAAGAAAAGGAAACCAGAGAGGAGAAAAATAGGGGAGGGGGCAGAAGGGGGGAGGGAGAGAGAGGGTGGCCGAAGGAGATGCCGGTGGTGGCCACCGGTAGGTTGCGAGCATGCTCGGAGGCTCACTAAGGCCTTCGCTTCCTCCGTCAAATTTCGGTCAAGAGAGAGATAGAGAGGGGGGAGGAAAAGAAAAAAAGGGAGGGCAAGTCGGTGGAGAGGTCGTCGGAGGGCCTTCGACTGGCCATTATGGCCGTCGGATGGCGAAATCGTAGCCTACGGCACTACGGGCATGAAATAGGGGTGATCGTCCCTATGTCAGAAGGGTTTTTAAAAAATTCTGACCATAGTGAAGTCGGTGATGGGTTTGGCAAAATTTCTGAAACAATGAAGTCAATAATGGGTTTGTTAAGTGAAGCTGGCAAACCTATCGACTTCACTATTCATTGTCATTTTAAAAAAAAATACGATGACAGGGGTAGTCGCCCCTATTCCGCGGCCGCGGCTTTGCTCGCATATTTTTCACTGCCTGGTGGCCACGACGGTCGTCTGACACCGTTCGATGGCCTCTTCATCGGCTGCATCTTCCTTTGGTACTGTCGCTCATCTCTCTGTCTCGATTAGATGTCCTGTCGGGCAACATCGAGCTGCGGAGGCCTCTGCAGCCCTCTGATGGCCTTGGTGGGCCACCGTCGGCCCTCTGACGGCATTGTCTCTTCTTTCCTTCCCCTTCTCTCATCCTCTCTTTCCCTTTTCCTCGTCTGGTGTTTTGATTTGGCTGGTCGAACCGTTCTTGTTTGCTGTCGGTACAGCTTGGAACGTCTGGAACCATATGGGTCGGGATGGTTTGGCGAATGCTGAATAGAGGTATGTAAGCTTATCTCATCTTCTATTTCGCTTCCATCTTTTTTAAATAATTCTAAAATCCATAAAAATTAAAAAAATAATGAGAAATGATGTCAAAATTTTTGATTTTGGTATAATTTTATTATATATTATAGATCTATAGATGATATATACAATGATATCGAAATCATTAATTTTCGTTAAGTATATAATTTTTTAAATAAAAAATATATTTTTAAAATAAAAAATTATTAAAAAAATAAAAATTTAAAAATTAATTGTTAAATCAAAATATCGTTTAGGGGTTTGTAAGCTACTTTCGGCATAAATTTGGTGTTTGTTTATCAAAGTATTGATGTTTCCTATATATAGTTGCTTTGGCCTAAATTTGAATGAAATTAAAAAATAAATAGCATTTTATGCATGTCCACTGTCTTAAAAAAATATATGTAGCATCCGTGGTAGGATTCTACATGGATCTAAGGCCAAATTTATTTTTCATAATTTTAAATTTTTGAATATTTTTTAATTTTAAAAATATTAAAAAATTAAATTAATTAAAAAATTAAGAGAACGAAAGTTTAATTTTTTACATAATTATTGAATTACTGTGATTATTCAGGAATGGATCTATCAAAAAAGAAGAAAGAGTTGGAGTGTGACATTGGTTGGAACCGTGACCGATGCTCTTGGGTCGGTACCATTGGAGATGCAATTGGTGTAATACAGAGTTCAATGGAGGAAGAGTAACTAGATTGAAGCAACATTTGGCTGGCAGTTACTTCGATGTAGCTGTGCGCTTGTGCTGAAGGTGTCCACAAGAGATCTGTCAACTAACAAAGAAGCACTGTTGATTTCAAAGTAGCAAAGGAGATGACTTCGAAGAAGGTGGAGATTGACTGTCGAGCCGCACAGCCATCTCGGAGCATCTTATGGATCGGATTTTGGTGTCGATATATTCGGATGGTTCATCTATAGCTGTATTATTAGTCTGAGGATATCTCTCAGAGCTAGAGTTTCAGTGAAAGATCTGAGACAAGTTACAATCCAGCACGCATATCTTATGGGATGAACGCAGAGGATTATAGTGTTGCATAGTTAGAGGGATGAGCTAATGTTTTTCTAGATTATATAAATAATTGAGATATTTATGAACAACATTGATGCTCGACGAGATTCTAAATCTCGGTATGTATTGCTTATTTATTTTTTATATTTCTTAATCAATATGAGTATTTTAGGTTTCAATATTATCTAGTCTTTTAAGATTGTTCCCCTCTAACATAATATTATGTTAAATTTAGATCCGCATTACACACTTAATCCCGGATGTATCAGAGTGATACAAACATTAAATAAGATCAAGAAACAATAATTTGGACTTAAAATCATTTAAGAAATAATAAAAAATTGATTAAATATCCTAGAAATTGAAAAAAGAAAAAAAAGGGTGTGCTGGTTTGATCGGCATGCCACACCGTACTGACATTTGATATGGTACTGAACTGGTACCGTACTGTATCTGTCACGCCTCCGATCCGAGATTGTGAATTGAGGGTCATGGCAACCACCGCATACTCATAGGAAACTCTTCCCATAAGCATGCAAGGCATCTTATCACGATATCAATGCTTCACAGCAGAACAATTAGTCAATAATTTAAATAAAAAATATAACAATTCAAATTTCAACTTTAATATCTTAATAAAGTCAACAAAGTTTCATAGGCTTTATATCAAATTCAATAAGACTTTCAACCTAAAATAAAAGTATGGAGACTCTGCTTCTAATCACTCTTTCATTCATATCTTGTATCATCTTAATTCCTCAACATCTGTAAAAACAGTAAAATAGGAGGTAATGAGATAGACAGTCCAGTAAGCAATGATCACTTTCAATAGATTTCATCAAGTATTAAAGTAAATAATCATTTATAGAAAATAAGTATATAGAGTTCATCAATTCGAAATCAATTTTGATTATGCAATATAGTTCATGCCAAATTCATTTTTTTTTCAAAAATTTGAGTTTCTTTCGAGATTTTAATTTCTTTCATTCTTAAGTTCTTTTTATCAACCATGAGCTATGACCATATTTTTTTTGTGGCAGGGTCATAATACCGCGTATTTTTTTGCGGTGAGCTGCGAATCATCTGGCAGCAAAGTCTTTCAAAACTGTTGGTCTCGTTGGCGGTTTGTCGATTTGTCGCTGGTCTCACTGGCGACATGTCGCTGGTTTTTCTGATGACATAAACCCTCAGGACAAATCAATTGCCAACATATATGCCCTCATTGGCGAAGTGCTTTACATAGTCAGGTTGTCAATTCATATTGTTCTTATATCAGAATTCTTTATAAATCATGTTTCATATTCTAATTTCGATGAGAAAACATATAATCATGTAGTATCGAAATCAATCAATATAATGCATCATAAAATCAACATGTTCAATCATGTTTCATCATAATATTTCAAATAAGATATTTTCATAACAAAATATCATTCATCCAATTCATGCATCGTTTCACAAATTATGTCAGAAAAATACATTATAATTTGCCGATAAATCTAGAAAAAGTAAAACATTACTTATCTCGGATGCATTCCAATAAATCCACATAATTCTATAAATTTTCTTCCAATATTCTTTATTCATAGATCATATCGCGATATCCCATGATCAAACATCCACAATCCTATATAGGATCAATTTCAATAATTAGAAAGGACATGAACAATTAAGAAAGATAAAATTGATGGACATCCGTATCCCATTGTCCAGATTGGTCCGATCATCTAATTTCATCTGGTCAAAATCTAATTAGGACATAAATGATCCAAAGTTTGACTATCACATCAAATCGAATTCGAAGTGATAAGACCGAGGTTCTTTCATTGGGTTAATGAATCAAGTGGAGAAAAAATCAGAGAAGAGAGAATTCATGAGATACAATCCAAATTAATCAGGTGCCACAGTCCAACATCTTGATTGGTGTGATCAAAATGATCTAATCTAAGTCATGGTTAAATCAGGATCATGGATAATCAAATTGAGAAATATCGAGTCTGATCAAGATGAGTACCAGCACGTTGCCTGACAATCATGGATCAAGATTCTTCATTAGAATCGGATCAAATATATTAAAAGAAATTCTTTCATTGACTAATCTTTTTAGAGAGAGAAATCAATCAAGAGAGAGAAACAATTTTAGAGAGAGAAGATTTATCTTGAACTCTTCAGACGATATGATTCAACAAATCCGATCGATCAGATCAAATCATACTGAAATTATCATATAGATAATTCAATAAAATCATAAAAAATAGAATCTTAAAAAATATTAGGTTTGATCAAGTTGGATGTCGGTATACCGTCCGGCGATCACAGATCAAAATTCATTATTAGGATCAATTTCAATTCATCATCATTCTTCTCAAAATTCTAGAAATCTTAGCAGAGAGAAATAATCTAGAGAGAGAAAGTAGAGAGAGAAAGTGGAGAGAGACTAGAGAGAGAAGAAAAGAGGGAGAGAGAGAGGAGAGAGAGTCTATTTATTATTTTATTATTATTATTATTTTTTTTTCTTTTTCTTTTCCTTCTTTCTGTGGCCTCCTTTGGGTGAAACAGGGAACCGTGTGGTCCCTTCCTTTGGTTGGCCGATCAGCGGCACGACCGGCATGGCAGTAGCCGACGGCGGAAGGACGACGATGGGGCGGCTCGGAAGAAGTGAATCCGACGGTCGGCGATGACCACCAGCGTCGGAAACCTGAGAAGAACAATAAAAAAACAGGGATTTCTTCCGCAAGAAAATTCGGCGACTCCGGTCGCCAGCGATCGTGCACACAGGCACGGGAAGGGGGAGAAGAGAGGGAGAGAACCCGGGGCTTACCTCGAGCTTCGGCGACGTCTCCGGCGAGAAATTGAGGCAAGCACGGTGATGGTTTTCGCGAGTGATTTCCAGCGATCCTCACCGTTTCGCTCCGAGTTTCTTGGTGGGAAGAAGGGAAAAGGGGTCTCCCCTTTAAATAGAGTCAGAGGGGAGGAGTTTGACTCCTCCCCGGCAAGGTTTTTCGACTCCGATTAGGAGTCGGTCGGGAGAAGAAGACTCCCTACTCAAATTTTTTTTTTTTTTTTGTTGGGCTTTTGTGGGCTGGGTAATTGGGCCGGGTCATAACAGTATCCTTTGGTGATCGGTATGCCGTATGGTACTGGTTCAACCTTCCTTGCTTGCAATATAGAGCAAATAATTTGTTTACTCACCTATTTCTCTTATGGAAAAAATGTTGGTATATCAGTCAATGAGACTAGTTGGTACTTGTCTCCTGATATTTAGTATGAAATGAACTTTTATGGTCGGCAATACAAATTGTTGTTTGGCAAATAAACTAACAGTTCTTTCTTCTTGGAGTCTTTGAGTAGATCAAAAACATAAGCATCATTTTCAGTTCTCAATATGCCATTCTGGATATAGATTTATGCTTTAATGAATTGAAGGTTATTGGTTATCTGGATTTCCAGCTTACCTGTAGTTGATGGAAATTGCTGGGCAAGGTTGACATGTTTTGATCCGTATATGTTTGTTCCTACAAAACAATGATCTCTATGCTTTATTCTTTAGGTCATCTGGTATGAGGTTTCTGAAAAGTGTTTCAGCAGTTTGATGAGAAAACCCATGCCTCAGGCAAAGCTGAAAACATCCAAATATTGGGATAGAACCAACCAAAATGCTAAACATTTAGAAATCATGGACGTACTAATTTCTTACCAGAAGGAGAGAATTCTGATTATTTCATGTAGATGAAGAATAGCCGTTTCTCTGTATTGCCGCTGCAGGAGCCTAAGAAGTCCAAAAGCTATATGAAGTCTATGTTCATAAATAATCTTAGTTACCTGTCTTCTATACTTGCAGTTATGTTTCCTGTACTATACATTAACATATGGATATGGGCATTGATAATAGTTACATGAACAAGATTTTCTATTTTTAAGGTGCTCTGGATAAGCTGCATATTGACCATGAGGATAATCCAATTAAGCATTGTAATAATTGTTCTTGTTGTTCTGTCATTAGTGACCTGCCATTACTGCAGAATTCATTTTTTTATTTCTTGACTAGAGAGAGTCCATGGAGATAACAAAAGATATTCATCTCTTTTCTTTTGCCAGAATCTCTGATATGCAAACAACGGACTGCCCATGGCCAAAATAATGCGGTCGTGCAGGGTTATGGACACCAGCTGCCCCATTAACAGATATGCGAGCCTGTAGAAGAAATTCCAGGGCAAGTGATGAAGTCAGAACGTGAGCGCTGCAAGTGAGCTGTTTGAGAACAAGGGGTCGGCAATCTTACCCATCACTCGGGCATATACCATCTTCATACCAGGTGAAGGAACCTGAACCCAATGGTGCTTGAGTTTTGCATATTAACATGTATTATGGACTTGTTATTCTCTGAATTTCACTTGAGAAATCCATGCAAAGAATGAGACCTGTGATTCAGGAATCATATTTGATTGCGTTGAAATTTTGTTAAACGGAAAGTTCGAGGCAATTTGATATATATTTCTTTCACCGGTGATGCCTAGAATCTTGAGCATTTACATTGAGCAAAATTCTGGAGCGTTTATTAGTGGTATCAGCAAAGAACTGAAGCTAAACCATGTTTGTGGCTCAATTCTTGTTGGAATACAAATGATGGTGTACGATTGGAGTGATACCTCCGGTTGTTTTGGAGAATAATTCATAGAATTATTTGGCCAAGAGAAAAATCAAAAATAATTCAAGAAAGTTTCACTATTTTGGAGATTATTTGTAAATGGTATGGCAAGGGCAACAAAATGTTTTTGTGTAATTTGTAGCAGAATTTGTTAGAGAAAGCAAGGAGCTCGAAATGAGCATCAAAAGGGAAGTCCGTAGGTGTCAGAAGATCCACATTCCATGGGTGGAAATTCCAGTGTGGGTTAAGCTAATGCGCTTCAACTGGCCTCAACAAAAGCTGCCATTGATAAATGTGATGAGGACAACCGGACAATGTTGGACGTAGGCCATCCCATTGTTGCTGGCCTGCATTAGAATTCCAGGTTCGCGAGGTTGGATGGGTTTCCACAGGAGTTCCCTGTAATTAAACACCAATCCCCCATTTTTTTTTTTGTCTGGTCACAAGCACTTAGAGCGGATTAGGTGGTTTATACTAAATAGCACCCAACAGGAAAAAAAAAGCTGCATAAGTTCAAAAAGGACAGACTTGTACCCTGTACAAATTACTTTCAAGATAGCATATTTTTATATTCATCAGGTGTATGTTATAGGGGCAAAAAGGAACGACAGACCTATCATCTAAGGGTGAGACTAACCCTAGCATGCATATTGCTGTCTCAAATGTATGATGCTTACTCACGAACTAATGCCTGTACAGCTTGTATCATGCTGAAGAAACTAACAGTGGAAGAATTTACATAAAAATGAAGAATTTAACTTTTGTGTTCATCAGTTGAAGGGTCAATCTTGATAATAAGAGGTTGGTGTAAGTCTGTGGTAGGAGTCGACATGATGGGCAGTTGAGGCGCGACTAGGATGTTCTCCACCTCTGCATTCTCAGCCAATGCATTGTCTAACGATGACTTTGCTACTTTTGTAACACAAACCATAAGGATAGCTGCATGAGAACCACACAAATGATAAGATGGTCTTAGCTAATAATGTCACGCTTCATAAATATAATAAATAAATAAATTAAGAGGACTGGGTTAGAGTTTTGCAATAAGTCCTTGTTTCCTGTCAAGTCGTCTCTCATATTTATAACATTCATTGCAGTCACAGCGTTAGAGTATCAACTATAACAATATTTTACCGAAGCTGGTATGCATCACCGCTAGCAAAAGTGCCCTTAAGATTTCAACAGGTGTTCCATTAGAAAACATAACATGTTAACACAGAACATAATGATGACCAATAAAGCTAGTAATATACACAATCTGTTCAGTCGTTTTCACACAAGTTGTAGAATGAGATTATCGTTAGGATGACCAAACATTACATGCATTTGTAATGTTATTTAATAAAAAGAAAAGAGACACATGATTATCATTAGTGCTAGAGCTGGAGAATTACTATCATATATCCAAACTCAAGCTTGTTCTCTATATAAAGTCTAGTTCTCAAAGAAAATTGATCAGGATGTGTTGGATTATACCATGCACGCTTAAGATTGCAATATCATATCAAGCACTAAATTTCAACAATCGAGCCTCCGAAAAGGTTTTCCAAATATTTAGCATAAATATTATAACATTGAATTCCTTTGCTTCTCCAGATTCAAGCAGGACACAGTTTTTATAGCTATGAAGTTAGTAATAAATTGTAAGGATTTGCAAGCATAATATGCTGTCACATGTCTCTTTTCAAATCTTAGTAAGCTGCTCCTTTTCTTTTATTTATTTTTTTAATTTTTTATTTGAACCAATATAAATAGATAGTAACATGGCGAAACAATTAGAATTGCACATTAGAGAAGTCTCACCTGATATTAAAAGCCCTGATATTAAAAGTACCTGCATCCATTATTAGACAAGGAAAATGTCAAAAATATACCGTAAAATAGTTGAGCTCTGCAATGGGGCATTTTTAACAATGAAATCCAGGCTCCACGAACAACATAATTTAAAATGAATAATTATTACCAAACTTTCAAAGGATTTTGGTTCTAAAAGTATATAAGAAAAAAAATGCTCGACTATAGTTGCAGGTTTTCTGCCAATTAAATCTAAACATTAAATTAGAGTACTTTAACAAGATGTACAAAACTTTTAAAATTCCAATATATCTGTAGATGATTAAATGCTGGCTAATGGGAAGACGACAAGATTAATGCAAAACCAGAATTATGAGGAAAGATTTGACTTAAGAGTAACTAGATTGAAAACAAAGCAATTGACATACAAAGGGCCTCTTTGGTATTGCTTTTGATTTCTGTTGTTGTTTTCAAAATCCAAGAAGAAAAATGAACTGGACTGAACAACACATATGGTGAAACCCTTTTGTTTTTGTAGTTGTTTGTAAAATCTTTAGAGCTTTTGGTAGCAAAGATTAATTGCTCTAATGAAAATAGAAGCAAGGATAACATGAGTTTTATGCGAATGATATCTTAAATATCAATCTCCATGTATTTCACTAATTTGTAGAGAAAAGAGAACTTTAAAAAAGAAAAAGAAAGAAAATAAGGCCTCAGAAAAATTTGGAGCCCAGAAATCACTCATTAGTTTTGTTATCTCGGATCTATTACACTAAAGATGGTTGATCAAGACGTCACAGAATTAAAGTTGGGAAGATGGCAAGGTGCTTTGGAAATGGTATGTGACCCTCGCATTTTTCATGACATTAGAGTACAAGAGGAAGTATGGGAGTCATATCATGGACAAAGTGATGAAGAACCCATGGAGATTGCATGACCATTGACATTAAATATCTCTGGCAGCTGAAGTGTGGTTTGCTTTCATCAAAGGCCAATTAAGATGGCATGGGCATGTGCAGCGAAGATCCAAGGAATCTTTCGTATGGAGCATAGCCAGAATCTTTTTCAAAAGGATCTATAAAGGAGATGCACCTAAATTAACATGAATGGGCTTTGTGAGAATCTGAAAATTCTCGCACTGTAGTGGTTTTGTTAGCCATACTGGTACCCTACAGTTGCAATGCTGATATGTACATTTTTTGGCACTGACACTCCATATGGGGACATACTGGGTATTGATGCCCCATCAGTGTGGTACGGTATGCCCAGTATGCCCGCCATGTACAGGTATAGTCTGGTATTTACAACAGTACTTGCAAGAACACTATTTTTAAACATTAATAGTTAGGCAAGGTTTGTGGTTATGGTTATGGTCATGGTTATAGTTTTCCGAGCAGTACAGACTCCTAGAGCATTTGAAAAAGGGTCACAGCAACCACATTTGAAATTTGCTTTACTCCTAAAATAGAATTCTTGACGTCTTATGATCATAAAAAATTGCCAATATCATGAGCAACTATTTAGTTTCAAAAGATTTCTTTGATGAATATAACATTCCATATATTTTATCAGCTTCATGAGTAAGATCAAGTCCTCGAAATAGTTAAATAATGTATGATAAGGAGTTAGAAAGGTAAAAGGTTTGTAACTAATATTTTGTATAATATGACTAAAACACTAGAAACTAAAGCAGTCCGAGGTGGGTACAGGGATAATCAAGGTCCATGATAATCATTTGCACAGAAGCTTAAGTGGGGTGGGGGGTGTGCTCAACTTATGTATACACCTAAACGAGTCAATCCATACCCAAAAAGCAGATCCAATGGGTTGAGTTGAGGTCCAAAAATGAATGCATTTGTCTCATGGTGTTGGGCCTCAACTTGCCATCTAACAGCTTCTATTAGAGATCAGTTTATATAAAAAATACTCATCTCAGAAATCTTATATCATGATTTGTTTTGATTTAGATTGGCGATTTATTTTATTGAAGACACTGAATGGTTCATGAAGTTTAGATAATTTGCATACATCATGATTAGATAAGCCTAAACTCAATTGTGGCATGGCCCGCAGCTCACTTATGATGGGTTTGGTATAAGTCATCTGACACTTGACCACCAAGCCTAACAGATTTAGCTCTAGTAAAATTATACACATCGTAATGTAATGGAAGTTGGGAACCAAGGATGAAACTGGTTCCAAGTCCAGATCCAAATATTAATCTTGATTATGTTAGGTATGAAAAATTACATGGTGGAGGCATTTGGAGCATAATTATCACAGATATCCTCCTCCTCCTCAACCAGTTCTGGCATGCTTCCTTTGGATCATCAAAATATTTATGGAAATGGACCATGTCATAGACAGGCCAAGGAACCATTAGGAAAATAACCAGAACAATTGATAAGAACTTTACAGCTCATGGGAGCACAAGAAATGACAAGACAGTAGATGCAAATCTCTTCAGTAACTGGCTCCCAGAATTACTTGAATCAAATATAATATATCTCATTCTGTTTTAGATCCATATCAAATTATTGGTTGACTATAGGATCAGTCCTTTGACTCATACCCCAACCTAGAGGGTAGAAGACGGTCTTGGCATAAGCTATGATACCATTTTAACAGCAGTTAACTTTAAGTTTTAACCATGATATCTGACTTGAAAACTCCTCTGACTCTTGGTTGATTTGTGCCTTAGAGATGAATGTAACTTCCCATACCAAAGAAAGCACCTTCCCATTTGTTTTGACAGTCTAGAGGAATGTTGGAGTTACTCCTTGGTGAACAGCTTGCATTGTGATCAATAAAGTAAACAGCACACTGGCTGACTAGCCTTTTAGTGTTCACTGAACAATTTGCCATTGCCTATGTTTGCATATTGGCTCTAATTCTAAAGGTTTGACAACCAGTCACACTGTCTGCTCTAACCTTTCTTGAACCTTTCTAAATATAGATTGCGCTCTATTATCTGACCCAATATTTGATGGCAGAAATGCTTGGACAATGATGATCACATGCAGTGAAACATGTGAAAATAGAAGATATAGAGATTCAAAACAAAAACTAATAATAAAGCTGGCATTAGAAATTGGACTTAGACTTGCTGCAGCATGCAAAGTTTGATATGAGATGATAGTTGAGCTACAGTGGAAAAAAAATGGAATTTACTCCTGTGCGTGCTCATGCCTGTGTGTGTTTTTTGTTTGAGTGTGAGAGAGAGACATTGTACATGCATGGTGATGATGGAAGCTGAACGCTACTTACCCAACGAGCAGTAGAAACCTCACTCCATCCATGTGTCACATCAGCTAGATCCTTTAAAGTTGTTCCAACATATACTAGTGCAAGAGTAATCGGCTATGAATGGACACAAAGCACTGCATCAGCATCTCAGTTAATGATGAACATAAAGGCTTTGCAATCATTAAACATTTACAGCCTTTACTTAAGCATCTCAAAACCAGATTGGAGGCAATACAAGAGATGCTTAGTGTTAGTTTCATTCCATTGGCCTGATTTGGAGAATACAAGGAATAATATGTAGGACACACAGATAAAGAAAGAAGAAAATAGAGCATAATCTATAGGAAGTATGAGGGAGATTAAAACAATCAAAAAAATCACAGAGATTTTAGCCTTAGCCTTTAGATTTTTTAACATTTATTATAGAAGATATTGATTTTAGAACAACATAAGTTAACATATAGATGAAACAGAAAGGTAGAAGTAAGTTAAAAAGGGAAAGAAGATAAATCAGCAATCCATGGAAAATAAGAAGCAGAAAGTTACAGCATTTTTGTCATGAAAATCAATGATATGGCATAACCAGTAGTTCTCTCAGAAGAAACAAATTTAAGCTAGACTGAGCATTTCACAGTTAAGGCTACTTAGATATGCCAATAGAATTATGGTTGCACCATGAAGTTTAATTGTCTTGCATGCATGGTACATTCTCAGTTTGATAGAATTTGGTTCAAGAACAACGAAATTACCAAAATTGTTTTAGATGCCTGGAAGGGTTCTGCTGGGACTTCCTTGGGGTACAGTGCCTTCAAGGTTAGGTAACACTAAAGCAAAGATTAAAAAAATGGAGAAAGGAGAGAATAAGTGGTATTCGGGGGATATTATTCATTATATATTAAGACCATATACAAGTCTATTTTTTAAGAATGAGCAGACAGGCCATATCATAGAGGAAATTGAACAGCTAAGCAAACTTTCTGCTCTTAGAGGTGCAAGTTTTTGATATAAGGAAACATAATGGAAAGAGAAATCAAGAACTCAATGGCTCCAAGCAAGTCACTAGCATATAAAATATCTTCATCAAATGACTGTCAGATAAGAAGAAAAAAATGAAGCATATGGAGCAGGAATGGGCAGATCTTGACAGGGTACAAGAAGTTCAAAAGACAAATATGAATGTGGCAGAAATGCACGGTTCTCAACTAGATTCCAAGAAGAAGGTGGAGAATCTGGAAAAGGCAATATGATTTACTCACAAAGGAAAATGATCAGAAAGGCTTCTGAATGCTTGATAAAGTGCCTGGACCTCATGGCTTTCTCATCTGAAGAATTTAACTCACCATTGAGCGACAGTTTAAAAAGCAAACTTGCTGCAGGTTTACGATATTGAGGACTATAGAGTATAGACTAATTAGGCATGTACTGGTAACTATAAAATCATAACTAAAGTAATGTCAAATTGTTTGAGGTTTTATAAGAGAGAATACCGTGTGTTCAGATAAAGGAAAAACAAAAATTGAGGAGCTGGCCATGACAGCGGCATGGGTAGGCACATGCTGCTGTTGTCAGCCTCTGCTGCTCCATGCCACTTATGCTGTCCCTTATGTCAGAATGTGCACATGCCATGGCAACATGCCAACTAATGAGTGAAACAGGTACCAGCATTAGAACCTTGAGGGAAAGATGTTTCAGAAAATACATAGCTCACTCCAGGAGACTAGAAGTAAATTGCATTCAAAACCCTAATAAGAAAAATTTTGTGCCTATTAAGGTGCACATAACCAAAGTCTATGAATACATAATTGAAGCTTATTCTACTGGAATTGTTGGATAAATGGTGTCCCTAGATGGATGCATACAAATCAACTCCCACTTCTGCTATTTTTATAGATATGCTTTCTAAAACCATCACTAGGAGAGTGTTGATACAAGGCAAATCCCTGAAACTGAAGTGCTTCATCATTAGCAATAGATATTGTTGAGGAAAGTGCAAGAACCTAATAAGACTCAGTTGACAAAAGAATGCAAAATTGTCTCTATGATAATTGCGCATCAAGATGGTCAAAGAGGGGTGTTGTTCAGATAAACTTTGCAAGTATCCCTGAAAATTCAAACCACAAGCTGGTAAGGATCAAAATGGAACTTCTCTTGGACTGCGCAGACTTGCAGGAACACGAAAACATTTAGGATTCTAATCATCAAAGAAATACTTCACAAATTTTTAGTTCCTGACCGAGAAGTCATTCTTTAAACTGGTCAGAAGTCCAGAGTTCCAAAATTTTTCTATAAACATGGAAATGAACATCACTTTCTGTTTATGTATGACTTTATTTGTTATATTTTGAATGCATAAGAAATCCTTACTATTGGAGATCTTCTTGGCTAGCCCGGCACAAGTCTCATTGCCTATGGTGAGCCTGGCACAAGTATCATTGCCTAGAGAAGTTTCAGTACCAAGGGAGTTTGTTAAAGGTCCAGATATTTGCTGGTAGAAAAGTAAGACTCAAGTAGCTAAAACAAAAGCAACAAAAATAGAAAACTGTAGAGGAATGGATGGTGGCCTATTATGCAGGACTACTGGACTTAGCCAGAGTAGAGTCCAGCAACTGGAAGGGTGAGAAACAAACAATCTAGCCTCAGATCATCTTGAACTCAGGTGAATGATAGATCAAGGAAAACTAGAAACATTGACAGCTTCAACACTACTTATGTTCTTGAAGTAAAGAGGCATACATGGTTAATTTCTTAGCTGCCCAACAAAGTTCATCCGGTACTCAAGAAAATGTTGGAAAACAAGCTTCTTTAAAAAATTACCGAACATTTGAAGTGGGCAAGGACCTTCTAATAAATACTGCAAGATGAAGAACAATGTTTTCCAAAGCACAAAATAAGTTATGTATATATAAGAGACACCACAAGAATCCACAGGAAAAGTAAAAGGAGACTTTACACAACAAAAAAAGAGGCTCAAATCCACCAACACAAGCCAGCATGATGTTTACAAAATATTCATA
The DNA here is from genome assembly GCF_000442705.2 of Elaeis guineensis. NCBI lineage: Eukaryota > Viridiplantae > Streptophyta > Magnoliopsida > Arecales > Arecaceae > Elaeis > Elaeis guineensis. The sequence goes on along the minus strand of NC_025999.2, from coordinate 17,055,573 downwards.
ACAAAGTGCAGGAACCATCCAATAAATACAATAAAGTTAAAACTTAAAACTGACTTGAGATGCCTGAAAAGGCAATTGAAGGACAAAACTGCAGTTACTGCTCTCAGAAAAGACAGCCAGTCAAAAATTGCCTACTTTCTAGCACCCACAGCTCTGATAACTAGCAGGAAAGTTGTATCAGTGTTGGGTAATTAAAGAAGAATATATAAATCATAGACAAACGCACTTTGACATTATATCATCCAGACCCTTAGTTTATCCCCAAGGACCAGTCTCGAACACTCAGAAATAGGTTTAATTATGACCCTGTGTTTTTAGCTTCCCATGAAATTGTTGGAGGGCCTTTTTCATATATATATATATATATATATATATATATATATGCTCAGTATTTGCCCTCTGAAAATCACTATTTGCATATATACCTCAAATCATCTTGTTTTTTGCATGGATAACCCTTCTGTTACATTCTTTTGGCTGATAGTGTTAATAAATAATTATTTTAAATATAAAATGATTCTACTACCCCCTTATACTAATACCCCTGAAACATGTATGTAAAAGGATAGCTCTTTGACATACAAACTGAATGCCATTTTTTTCCAGGGATATTAATGTAAAAGGATAATAGTATCACATGATACCCAAAACAGTTATTTTTAATGCCGTTCAGTAAAAATCCAACAGGAGGGGCACCCATGTAAAAAATGGATGATTTGATGGGAATATATGACTTTTGGAGGGCAAATATGCAATAAGTCATATTTGCAAGGAAATTTATGTAAAAGAAACCTTTTTTAAATAATAAAAGGTTCCCAGATTTAGACATGTACAAAACAAAAAACTTGTGCCCAATTCCAGGTAGCAAGCTCCAGCATGACATCATAACAAGTGCAGTGGTTAAGAAGCTTTGTAATGACAATACTATCATAGCTCAAAATAAATAATACTAGAAAAGAATTATTCAAATGCTCAAATACATCAAAATAAACAAATTTTGGGGAAAAAGGAATTATATGTGATTTCCTTCTAAATGAAGAAAAAGACGAACATATACAAGAAGTTGAAATGCATAACAATGCAATTCTATGCTCTCAAATAGGTGCTTAGCTAACCACTTGAAATAGGTGATTGTGCATGTCAAGCATACCATCATTCCAAGCCAGGAAGCCATTATGTACTCTCCAATGCCAACAGGAGTAACAGACAGGAGGTAGTTTAGCATGTTAAATGGAAGCAGTGGTACAAGCCTAAGCAGCAATACAATCTGCAGAAGGAGAAAAACAAACTAGATGTCAAAAACAGGGTAAGTTATTCATAATGTAAACCATGATGTTATTCCACTAAAGGGGGAAGAAATCAAAATATTGAAATAAATGAACCAAGTACAGCATAAAAAGATCATAGATCTTTTTCATGTGCGTGTTCACAAAGGAAACTATTTTATACAAATCTAAACCTTCAAAATTCAATTTATATACCATGTATGACACATGTGAACTATATAGTATGGCTAACTATTAAATTCTCTCTACCTTCATATATTCAATGTCATGTTTTTGTGCTAAGCAGCCATCTCTGTAAAGCATGGCAAGTCTCAGAATGCAAATATCAATGACAACTTAAAAAACATAAAAGCTAGAGAAAGAAAGATTGAAAGCTCTCAGAATTTTATGACATAAAATTACTGATGGTCAAAGAAAAAAGCTTTGATGCACTTGTACAAGGTACTCAAATACGTAAACATATTGGTCAAATTTGACCTAAGAGAAACTGGCCAGACTGTAGCCAACAATTGATTTGAGCAATCTATCGATGCAGAATTTTGATCAAGCCATAAGGTCATGGGAGTGGATAGATGAATTGAGTTAGAAAAATCTAAGACATAGATATTATATTAAATTTATTGTCATTACAGTACAATTTCTACACTCTGACAAAAACCAGGAGCCATTAGGAAGGTCTGGGTTGCGACTTTTGAAACCAACATATTCCTGATTAGTTAGACAGTATTCTGAACTTCTGATGCATTTACAAGGGACCTCATCAAGTCTATGAGGCCAGCCCCACCGATGGACCCAATCCAACCAATAAAAAGTTGGAGCAAGTTCAGGGCTTAGTTCCCCCCTGTCTGCTTTCTACAGATGACTACTATTGAACAACGCAAAGGAGGATGAGCAGATCTGTCAGATAATATTGATCTTGTGGTTAGGGAGTAAAGTAAAAGCTGGGCATTGGAAGCCACGTCTACAATCCATCCAAAAACAGAAAAGTTTTGATAGCACCCAAAAATTAAGTAAAAGATAATACTCAAAGAAACTTGAGCACACTAGTTCTAATTACAAATGTTACTGCTGATAGAAGGGGGAAAAAGATTGCCTTACCTAAGACCGATTAATACATAAGAATTATGGTCCTATTTGGTTGCTGGACAAGCATGGTTAACAGGCTGAACGAGGCATTTTTCTATCAAAAAACGTGATTTCTTGGAGAATATGTTTGTTCTGATCAAGTGGGGGTTATCCCCTATTTCATGGACAACTTTATTCATGGAGAGGTTAAATAAAGATATTCTGCAGGTCAAGGGATGAATCATTCCTTAACCCTTCTCTTCTTTCAAAAATTATTCCTTAATTAACCCCTCATTACAAACAAACAGCATATCTTACATGGAATGGCAGCTTTGCAACCAAACAACTTTCAGGATTAACTCAACAATAAAGAAATCTTGGAGGAATACCAACGAACAGGGACTGCTAATCCACATTTTCTACCCTGCAACTAAGTTGGGTCTTTAAAAAAAAAAAATCTATTATTGCTTTTACAGACTGCATATGAGAATCAAAGCAAGTTATATCAAAAGATCTAGATAATTGTTTTCATTAGAATTTCTTCTGATCAGTTTTAGTTTCTGAACAATGACTTACAGAATTTTGCATTAAACTAAAAACTTGACATAACTTGCAATCAGCTTTGAACTTTGAAGAATATACAGCCTAACAGATACAATCCATTACAAGGAGGCAAAAGCGAGGAGGTGGAGCTGAGAGCAAATAGTGAAGAGAGTGTCAAACAAAAGGTAAGGTTTGCTCAAGTTGGACCACTCTACTTACAGGGCTGATGCACATGGTAAGGCATTTGACTCTAAATGAAGTGAGGTGGAGGCTGTACAGCATACAGATAAGGTTCCTATATTTCCAATAAAATTAAACAAGTTCAAGATGCCTAGCCTGTGCATCAAGTGGTCCAAAAATGGACCGTCTAAATAATACCAATTTTTTTTTTTTAATCACTAGATAGACAGCCTAAATATGCCTCCCTATCGAGGCTTGGTTCAATACTGATGCGATATGGTATACCCATTATGGGGCGCTAAACCCCGATACAGCGAACCTTGTTCCGTTTAAATTGTATTTTGCTTATGATTGTTCATATGTTTGGTCTCTCCATTTTACAGAAAGCAGGTCAACATTTGATTAGTTATGAATCTTCAAGAAGCCAAGTGAAAAGCTTTTAGATGACATCTTCGGGATATACATGATATCAGTGTTATTTAAAGAAGTTGACCAGTAAAACAATCCAAGTTATAGAGATGGATTTTCCTTTAAAATTTTGCAGAACCAGAAAATTAGTGAGCTCTAATGCAAATTATCATCATGGAAGTGGCCACCAAGACTGTAGGGAAAAACTAGATTCCAAAATATTAAAATTATGAAAATTACATACATGCCTGTCTATGCATTCTTATTTATAGACCTTGAGTTTGCTTTGATAAGAAGAATCATTGATCAGTTGCTAAATCATTAAGTGGGAAAAAAGTGGTACACATAGCAGAAAATGAAAAAAAAAACTTTTAACCTTAAAACCAGATCTCTGAATTGCTATAGCAACTGCCTGAAACTTGGGATAATCCTTCAACTTGGAAATAACATAAGGTCTCCCAATCTGCAGAACAGAAACACGATATAAAATCTGCGATCATCAAAACAGTGTGCAGCAAAGTCACATGGAAGATTGAAATTATATTATGGTCTTTCATCAAATGTAAAAAATTAATTTGTATTCAACAAGCAGCTGAAAGTTGTTGGGACAAGGCTGATTGGTTATTGTAATAGTAACTGGCGACTGAGTTTGGATCAAGAATAAATTCCAACCAACAAAAAACAATAAAAGTCATACTTTTATTTCTGCTGACTATATAAAAATAAGCAAAATAGGAGGCAATATAACTACGGCGAAGAACATTGAAAACTGCATTTATTGTTTGAAAAATTATCTTGTTACAATTAGTTAGTATGTGAAAACATTTAGGTTAATAAATCAACCAAACATGACATACAAAACATGCAGAGCTAGCTCTAGAGAAATGAAGTCACAAGATGCAGCTAGAAAATTTACCAAAATTCATCATAAATAGAGGATTTCTAATCATGCTTTAAGATCTAGTGTATAGTTGTCAGAGTTTTAGAGGGTGCATTAGATTCCATCCTACTCTGACTACAAAAATTAGTGACCAAAATTTAGTTTCATCATGCACTCATTGTCTAGATAAATTTTTAGAACCGCTACCAAGTAGATGCTAACCAAGGTTCGCCATTTCGGTACCAGACCTTATACCAGTATCATGTTGGTACCATGTCGATAAGCTGGTACAGGGGTCCAAGGTTAGCTATACCAGTCAATACCGTATTGTATCTTGCGCACCATATTGGTACGGAACCAGTACACAGTTTTGTGTCGTGCCAACACTCGCTCTGCCTTGTTGTCAGATGGTACCGGTATGGGGTCTGGTACCGAGATGGCAAACTTTGTAGGGGCCAGTTTGGCATACTGAGTCTCGGTTTAATATTGGTATTGTATGGCATGCTCGGAATAGGACCGTACAAAATGGTATGGTGAATTCATCTTGACAAAACCAACTTGAAAAAGGGACTTTAGAATCATTTTCTTTTGGATTTGGTTACTTACTGCATGCTTACAAGATTGTGCTTCACCAATCCAGTTCAGCTATAATCCCTATTTTCTCGTAGCTAATTTATTCCATGTACTGAAATTTTCTTATTTAATCACCCTATCAATTTGTCCCCATATTTTTGACCTTTATGCAATCAGTTGAGCTTTCAATTAGCATTATTGACTTCTTTTGGCCCCTTGATAAGAATTAGGCTTTTTTTTTTTTTTTGCATAATCTTCCTTTATCATCCATGTTTGCGAATTCTTTATGCCCCTTCATGCTTTATTCGTTGAACTACTGAATCTTGTTAGTTATTCAAGATCTAGTGTGAGGACTTGTATGGCCATATGTTTATTCCTAAACTAGTTGTTCTAGGAATATCTTGGGTACTTATACAAGGCCAAGGATTCCAAATGGTACCTTTTGGCTAGCCTTCTTGGGTGGGATCCTTGGTTCTTACTTTTAGGGTATGGAGATCTATATTTGGCTGCTCTTGATTTGGTAAGATTCCTTCTTCCTTTGAATTGATAAAAAAGGCAATAGTCAATATTTAGAATTGTACAATTCAGTATCCATACTTATCGTGCATTTCAATAATTTCTCTACTAGCTAGGGTCATTGATGGTATATTTGTGAAGATAGATGGGTTTCAAGTTACCATCAATAGTATCCCATGTGAAAGTTTGATTGAGTTACAACGGCATAAGGGAGCATGATAGTGGATGGATGTGGGCCATCAATGAGCATCTATTAGGAAGTGGTAGGTCAGTGGTATTTGATTTGTAATTGAATTACAGTAAGTACTGGTTTACCCATCATTTGTCAGCAGCGCAATTGTTTTGTCAATGCTGAGGACACATGGGGTTATTTAAGTAGCCTTTTGGTTCAGTCAACCCAGTCATCAGAATATCAGCTTATCCAAATTTCAACTTTGCACACTAAATTGAATGTAGAATTTGGGAATTTTGACTTCCAAAGCACACTGAACTAGTTTTGACCAATCCAAGATCACTTCAATTAATTAGATGCTTCTAAGAAAAGGAAAGATCTTATAACGTGCTATGATTATTGGAAAAATCAGATATGAACCAGAATCACACAAGTGTTTTTGAAAGAAAATATTTATCATCCTTCCAAAAATAATATAAATATTTCTGTAGTGAGCCTATGGCTGCATAAGCAGAAGATGCTTAACTATAAACAAAAAGATGAATACACATTTTAATCGAAAGCCAAGTTTAATAATTAAATTTACCGTTCTACCAAGCAGGAATGCAGCTGTTGCACCAACTGTTGCTCCGATGGAGTCAGCAATGAAGCCTATGGGCAACCCAAAAAGATATCCACCACCCAGCTGGTATATAAATAACAAATATTAAAAAAATGGGCAACAAGCATTTTAAAACAAAAGCATATATGTTTAACTCTATAATATCTTCAGTTTAGATGTCATTATGAACAATAAAAAGACGATTATCAGTATGCACCATAAAAGATGAAAAATCAATCTGAAATAACTCTTAGATTGCACACTTAAACAATAAACTTATTTACAACTAAGGAATGCCGCATCGGTGCTAGATGTTGTACTAGTGCCATCCAAGATTTGTGGACTCGGTATCGGAACCCATGCCGGCCGATAGTATAGGTCGGTATGGTTCTGTATGGGATCGGATCGGTGCGAACCGACACAGGCAAAGGAAGTGAACCGGGAGGAGGAAAAGAGAGAAAGAGAGAGAAATAGAGAGAGAGGTGGGAAAGAAAGAAAATGAGGGAGGGAAACTCGTCGGAGACGCCATCGGACAGCCTCTGGCTGGCCGTCGTGGCCGCCGGACGGTACACTTCGTGCATGCGGCCTTGTAGGCATGAAATAGGGGCGATGCTCCTATTTCACGACTATTTTTTTTTTAAAAGTCCCAAAATACTTGAAGCCGGCAATCGGTTTGCTAGCTTCACTGTTTTGATCTTTTTTTAAAAAAATTCAAAAGTGAAGCAGACAAACCGATTGCCAATTTTACTATTCATCTTTGTTTTTAAAAAAAATGATGAACAGGGACTGTCGCCTGTGTTTCGTGGCTGCGGCTTTGCTCATGCGGTTTCTGCCGTTGGGTGGCCACGACGGTCACCCGTCAAACACCGGTGGCCCCTTCGTCGACTGCGCATCCTCTAACATGTCGCTCCCCTAGTTTGAGCTCTCTCTCTCTTTCTCGCTCTTGTAAAAGCCCTATTGGGTGATAATCGGGCTGTGGAAGCCCTCCAACGGCCGCAACAGGCCATCGCCGACCTCCGACGATTAGGGCTTTCTCTCCCTCTCCTCCTCTCTCTCTCTTCTTTTCTTTCCCTTTCCCTCCTCCAGTATACTGGTTTCGCCGGCTAAACCGTTCCGATTTTCTGCCGGTTCGACTCGGTATCAGATGTATCAATCGGTTTGGGCCAGTACGAAATTCCTTGGTGCCACCTTATTATTGTGTTGGTATCCGGTATGGGGGTTGGTTCTGCGTACCGAGTGTCGGTACTCGCCCCTCGCCTCCGGCTTACTGGTACCAAACCAATACAATATAGTATGCCCTATACCGCTTGGTTTTGTATGATATGGCATACCTTCTTTACAACCAAAGGGATGATGTCTCTGCTAGAAACCACTTATAACACAGCAATGGCATATGTATAGTCATCATAATTTCCCCATAAAATTGGACAAAGATGGACCAATAATCAAGGTGAAGAAGGATATATTAGGACCAAGCAAACACTTATGAATTTATGATCATTTGTCCTGTCAGCCTGAAATCAACATATAAGAATATTTTCCGAGCTAAGGCACTTTAGATGAAAAATGGACTCTCCATGAAACTCTAAAGGCTAGTTTTTTTCATTAGAAATTTTAATTCATGCAATTAGGGAGCAACCTTCAAGAATTCCCTACACTCAGTGTTTAGAGGAAGACAGAAAATGACAAGCTCTGGCAACAGGTACTGCATTCATATCTGAGGCACAAAATTTTACAGAATCATTCAGAATGAGAAACAAATTTGCAGATGTTATATGCATGTTAAGATAGTCATCACATCCTACCAAAAACAAAAAAGAAGACAGTCATCACATATATCCATCTTATATAATACATGAACATTATTGTTTACTGCAAATAGAGTAACATATACAAAAATTATCCATGTCAGGTCCCCACCATCTGGTCAGGACTGACCAGATTTGACCTGAAATCCGGTTGGACCAGATTCTAGAAGGAAGCATGAAAATTATCCAGTATAGTCAAAAGCTTAGCATATGAGAGTCTGCAGCCAAAATGATAGTTTGAAAGATTTAAGGAATTATAAGTAATAAAATTGTCTGCGTCCATGTATGTGAGAATGCATGATTTAGAAGAGTGACCAGGTATTCAACTATCTCAAAAGTTACAAGTTCATGATTACCGTAAGTATTGATGCTGGAACTGCTAACACTGTCAAAGGAATATATGCCACAGCCCTGTAATTTTATGTTTCCGAGAAAAGTCAATGTCAGGGATTCAATGTTCGAGGATATGAACATCAAATTTTGAATAAGAGTAATGTATTATGAGGGACTAACTATTTAGGATATCAGATGTTAATATTAAAAAAATATATATACCTTCTTTGCATCATTGAACAAAGAGTCTAAGACATACATATGCACATATGACAGATTCCAAGAGATGAAAGTGACCAAACAGAACTCAGATGGTATTGAACTAATAGGAAGTTTGCTAATTAAAACAACGGATTACAAAATCATGTATTATTATAGGAACCCAGAACCCAACATGTTGTAGCAAAACCGCTCTTAGTAGTTAGTAGTTATTTCCCAAGGCACTTCACAATTTTAATTCATAGGACACATGATGAGAATGGCCCAAGTCTACTTGGAAGACACCACATGTAAAAGAGAAAATAAGGTAATTAAAATTCTATTAGAGAAGATTGTTGACTTGTAGTGAAATTCTGTTAATACGAAACAAATTATAAGCATCTCGCATAATGCCTACCATAGCACTTTCTTTTTCCTAACAGCATGTACATATCCATTCAGGTTTTTCGGTAAGTAAAATAGTCACCAACTTAAGTTCTAGCATGCTATAAATCTAGAATATATATCAATGTATTTCATAGGCTGATGTTAGCACTTTTATGTTGATGACTGCCAGTTTTATGGTTAAAGTGACATAAGCATTCAAACCTACTTTGGTGAATTGCATTTATGATGGAGATGGAACCTAAGAAAATCTGTTCATGTTGAAAAATAAGGACGCTAGCTCGAGCTGCTAAAAACACCAAGACAGAAGGGGAAAAATTTGACGTAGAATGACTTAAAAATAATGGCTGACACTTACAGAACAAGAGGACCCCATGGACCAAGGTTCTGCTTGATCCAAACCAAAAAATCCTTCAGAATCTGTTGGCAAGCATATAAACTTACAGCATTCAGTCAATGAGAAGATGACATGTAAAGCCAACATATTCACATAATAATTTGCATGAAATTGACAATTGGATCAAATATTGAAGATAGTTAAAAAAGAGAGAGAGAGAGAGCTTTTCCCAACTATGAACACAAAATTAAAGGAGCATCTACCAGGAAATCCAGCAAAAGGTACACTATTGGTTCAATGAATGAGTGCAACTATCAACCAACCTACAATTAATCTTTTTGTAATAGAAGAATCAATCTGATCAAAATAAGAGGATTTTTTAAAGATAAAGAGCCACTCCGACTGGTATTGATAATGAGTCAATTATGGTTCTGATAGATAATTTAACTAACAATGTACAAAGATCATAAAGAATCAAGCACATCTAACAGAAATAGACAAATTACATAATAAAGAACTTGTACAAAAACTAAAACAGCCTTTTCCATTTAACAAAGGGAAGTACAGCAACCATTAGATAGATCAACATTTGAAAAATAAGAATATTAATATTAAGATAAAATGCTTTTGGAAAAGACCCCATAGTCAGTGAACTGATTAGTGTAATTAAAGGATATGAATATTCTTATATTACTAGCAGAGCACATCATCATTAGAATCACCAGAATAGGAAATGGTAAAGGAGAGCTAGAAAAAGTCTCATCATCTTTAGCAAATAGAAGATTCTACTTACAGTAAAGCATAATTTTCTGTTTTCTACTTGCTTTGATACCAAAAAAATGTTTGAGGATCAGAAGAAGCGAAATCACCATCCATCAATAAAAAAAATGTCTAATGTAACTTCTATTTTGGCCTTCAGAGCACTGTCATGTACTTGCCACTACCTCATTAGTCCTTCCTTCTTCTAATAAGTGAATCTCCCATTTCCAACTTTCCCAGTTCAAATTCTTATGTTATAGGACTACATTTGTGCAGGATTGGAGTTAGACCTAGCATGACTAACCTCTGTCAACTAGGATTTCAGACTAAATTTTGTCTTGGTCCCATTCTATCTGCTCAGTTGATTGGGTTGGATCAGTAGTTCAAAAAGAACTGGATCTAGGACTAATCAACATAACCACATCTAATTAGGTGACGACAGCTCTCCATCCATAGGCATTCCTATCACCAACTCTGGACCTTCCTATCTGTTTTGAGGGAAAGAACAAGGCAGAGCCAAATCTACTTCGATGGAGAAAAAGAAAGGAGGTACAGAGATACATTCCAGGAAGGGTTGTCGAAGAACAAAACCTATAATTGCACCTGAACATGCATTTAGTGTTCTCTAAGCAGTAGGTTTTCTACTATCATCCATGATGACAGCAGATTTTAGGCGTTGAGTAATTCTATCTATGTCAATCATGCTTCTTATATTGCTTAACAAACACAATGAAATCCACTTAAGGAATTGATATCTTGCTGAACTGCAGAATCCATAATCTCTCTCACTACACCTTTAACATCCATTTGCTCCTTAAAAGGACAGCTACCAAAACAAATCTTTTAGCATACATTATCCCATTTTCTTAAAAAGCCTATTCCATCAGAATGCTGGGTTCTCATCTCAAGCCATCTCTCCAACATCTCTAGCTTCCTCTCAAGTATGATCATCCATAACAAAAATGCAGCTGTTTCTGCAGATTTGTATGATGAGGATGACAAAAGCTATCCATCTTATCTAAAACACAGAAACAACTAAAAAATGGGACCTACTTAAGAATTCCTAATATTACCTCAAAATTTCCAGCGTCCACACACTGTGAATTAAAATGCGCAAAAGGAAACTTCTTTTCAATTGCTTGTCCCACATACTGTACCGTCAATCCAAACATAGATATTAAAAGAAGAAAACAAAAACGAATGTGTCACCTCACATATCTCCAACCAACATAATCCAATGATCCAAAAACCCAGCTATCAACAAGTCCACGATCCCTATATCAATCCACATGGAAACCATTATCTTCCCTAACCATCCCCAAAAGAGAAGAAACAAGAAAAAGAAATTCGACAATAGACAAAATTTTAGTTTTTTATTTTTTTTTATTTTTTTTATTTTTTTATTTTTTGTGAAAAAAGAAAAACCAGAAGATTATGAATCAAAAGAGATCTCACAAATAAATCTAACCTAAATCGCAAATACCAGGTCAATTCCGGATCCGATTCGCGACAAAATCGAACATATCATCACCAAATATACATGAATCCAACGGAAACAAATCCAGAAAGAGGATCGATCAAAGATAACACCTTTTCCATGGGGAGGGTGGCGAAGGCTGTGACGATGGCGGCCGCGAGAAGTAAGAGGAGGGAGATCCGAAAGAGAGAAGACCAGGAGACCGCCATGGATGACAGCCTCCGACGCCACGGCCTGCAGTCCTCCTCGTCCTCGCCCTCCACCACGCCACCCTGCTTCCTCACCCTCAACCCCCCGAGGTTTGCCAGATTTAGCTCTCTCCCCTCCACTCCTCCTCCCCCCACTTCAATTCCCCTCCCCTCCCCACAAATAAAAGCAAACCAAATAAAACAAAAAAAAAATCTTGATACTATATTTGTCAAGAACTCAAATCTCTCTCTCTCTCTCTCTCTCTCTCTCGGTTTTTCTTCTTATCTGTTCGTTTAAAGAGGAAGAAAGCTTATCTTTTGAGCTCGTCTATCTTCTTATTCCCTGTTCCATTGCATTGCACGCCTCTCTCTCTCTCTCTCTCTCTCTCTCTCTCTTCACTGCAAAGGTTATAAATAGGAATCGCCAGCCACTTCACCAACCTTTCCACGTTCCCCGCGTGTCACATGCCTTACGGCTCGCTCTTCGGATTCCCTGGTTCTTAAAAAGGCCTGGACCTGGACATGGGCCGGTCCTGGCAAACTTTGGATTTGGAACCTAGTCCATTTACCATTGTCCGCCGTTGCTCTCATCTTGGCTGGATCCAGCTTGATTCAACCAGGTGGAGCCCGGTTTCCGTGCAAGTCTAGTGCCCAGCCTCACTTCCTTTTAGTCCTACTGCTCAAGAGTGGTGAAAATGGATGTGAAGTAGGGATTTGTATATAGGTTGGTCTTGTTTGGGTCAAGATGGGTAAGGAGCATTTGGGTTTGGGTCGGAGATTTTGTTTGCTTATTGAACTAGTTGGATGCTTTTGCGGGTTTGACCTATTCCATGATAGATATTTTTCTTTCGTACTTAGAGGGAGACCCACATGCACTATAATTTTGGACTCAAATATTTGAAAATACATCACCAATGGATTGAAACCACAAAGGGATATGGTTGTTGACATAAGTGCTAATTCATTCTTCATGCAATGGCATTAACCATGTCATTGAAATCAATGAACTCTCATAAAATAGTGGAGCTTTTAAACACTTAAAATTGGCGTATATCTTCTTTTTCTTAAATAATTCTAATTTATATTTGTTTATATTATGGATCTCCACCTCAATCTTAGTCGATTGGGTCCTTGGCTATTACTGAGGACCTCTAGAGTTCGGACCTCGACGAACACAAAAGCAGGAGGAGATTAGTCTTGGCTGATCTGCAAAAAGTTAGGCACGGAAGTCCGAGCCAACTTCTTTGAAGAACGATCACATTGCGGACGATAGCTTGGGCCTCACATTGCGGACGATAGCTTGGGCCTCGACCATAATTGAGGTGTTTGGACATTCGAACCTTGGACATAACCAGAGTGCACGAATTTGGACCTTGATCGTGGTAGAGATGCTTGGAGGTCGGCCGTAGCCGATCTGTGGAAGGTCGATCACAAAAAGCAATTGTCCAAATTGAGAAAGTCTAAATAAGGAAGGAGTTTATTAAAATCAAATCATATCCTAAATAGAAACTAGCAACTATTTCCACATTGCAAATGTGGAAACAATTGCCACTAGCTTGATCCACATGCAATAACTGGATAGATTAGGAGAAGTCCTATGTAGATCATGAAATTGAGTTTTAAAGATCATAGCTATGGTAGTATGAATGACGGAAAGAAGTTTCCATAAGATTTCACAAAAGAACTCAAGTCGATTGAATCTTACATATGACAGATGAGAGGTTTGATGAGTTATAATTCATAGCCTCCGTCTTGTCGAAACTCACGATACAAGAATCGAATTATACGGTAATTGTACTTAGAGGTTTATCTATTCAATTTTGTTAGAATGCCACTACATACTGCTAGATGTCACTGGTGGATTGTGAGACCAATGAGAATTATTACGATGATCAATTATTCTCAATTAGCTGAATTGAAAGTGTTCCAAACTATTAAAAGAAGTTTCAATGATATTATTGATAAAGATTACAATATATCTTACTATCAGACGGAATTGAATCTATGGGGTCACACACAAAAGAAAATTGATTTAGGATTGTGTAATTGGGCTTATGTAGTCCTAATTGGGTTAGAATTTATAAAATCCTATTGGGTTTAGAAATCCCATGCTAGCACATGGTTAAATCCAAATTCTTTTGAGATTTGAAATTTCTATTGGATAGGGATTGGACCAAGTCAAATGCATGCAAAAGGGGCACCAAGATTTGAGCTCCCCATCTGATATTTGACATGGATTAAGAACAAAGGGGTGCACGCTCCATCTGGATAAGGATGAAGGGATGCCAAAAGTTGGCGCACCCTTATCTTGTGCATGAAGAAGAGAGAAAGGAGATGGGGCACATGCCCCATCTGGTTTTTGTGTGAGAAAAATGGAGGAGGTGGCGTCCATCAGATGAGCATACTAAAATGGATAGGAACCAAGAGTCCTTTTGGGTTAAGGCATTGAATAAGTTAAAGCCTTAAACCATTTGGAGTTCTTTGGTTCTATTTAAACCCTTGAGAGATGAGATCAAAACCTAGAAAACCCTAGAGAACTAGAGAAAAGCCCACGCCTCACTCTCTTGCCTCACACCCTCCCTCTCTTTCTCCCTCATGCCTCATGCCCAAAGGTGTTGGGCATCCCCTCATCTCATGCCTAAGTGTTGGGTGTCCTCCATCTTCCACATGCTCAAGGAGTTGGGCATTCCATCTCCACACCAAGAGAAAGAGTGCATGTTGATTTTTCTTAGAGAAGAAAGATCAATTTCAAAAGGAGCATCCTAGATCATTCCTGTGGATACCTACACAGGTTGGATGCATATGCGGCTCTTCAGAAAATCTAAGAAGAAGATATCCACGATCATCGAACTACGGTAAAGATCTACCTGCACTAAGGTAAAGATATGATCTTCATGGTTATTTTTATATCTTGATCTTAAGGATATGATAGATCTAGCTTTATGAGATGTGATCTCAAAGATGCATGCTAGATTAGATCTCTTCTGTTGCTAAAATTTTTTGTTGATCTTGCATGTGTACCTTAGTTTTTTCCTTCATATAGGTCATCGGAAGCTAGGTAAGAACCCAACATCCTTTGACTTGTCCTCCTCTCCATTTTCTATAGCCCTTGGATCTCAGGTTCAGATCATTTATCATTAGATATTTACTAAGATGGGTGATGCCCTATTTTTTCAATCTTGAAAGACCTTACCTCCTATTTTTCAAGTGCTTCTACTGTTGACGCTCATCTTTGAGGTCCCCATTCGATCCCTTGTGGTGGGTTGCAGTCGTGGCCAGAGCTTGGTAGCTGGATTCCATGGTTTCATAGGTTAAAGGGTCGAAGCCCTATTTTGATGATCTCCTTTTTCGGCTATTTATGTTATTGTTGACCACTAGATGATGATTGTTGGCCATGTTGTCGTAGTCTCATCTATTGCTAATCACAACCACATCAATGCTACTCCCTTATTTTTAGAAGAGATAATGTCTGCCGTAGTCCCCTATTTGGTTGAGGACCGAAGAAGAAAAAAATAGAGAGAAAAGAAAGAAAGGGAAAAGAAAAAAAAGAAAGAGAGTTTCTCTCTCTTCCCTCTTCCTCTCTCTTCCCACTTTCTTTCTAGTTTTTCTCTCTAAAATTATTTCTCTTCCTATGAAGTTCTCTCTCTAAGGTTAGTCTAGTAAAGGACTTTCTTTCAATAATTTTGATTGAGTTTAGTGAAGGATTCGAATCCACGGTCGTCGGACAGCATATGTCGGTATCTATCTTGATCAGATTCGGATACCATTAGAATTGATCATGCATGAGTTTTATTAAATCATTTGTATACTAGTTTAATCATGATTTGATTAAATCTCTAGATCGGATTGATCGGGATATCAGACAGTTTTGTCTAATCGATTGTATTCTATCTTGTTAATTTCTCTCTCTATATGATTTATGAATCTAATGAAGGATTTTTGGCTCTATTGCTTTGAATCTGAGTTAATTTGATAGATAGATTTTGAACCATCTTATAGGTTGAACAACATTTCCATACCATCCGAGTCGGTGTCAAGCATCGCAAGATCCGGTTTATGTTGATCTCTTTTGAGTTCTTGTATCTTAGTTATCTTTAATTAGATGAAGTTATTTGATCGAATTGACCCTTGAACACTGAACAATATATTGATCTTTATTTTGATTTTTGTCAGATATTACTGATTTGATCATTCTTGATCTATGTTGAACCACTTATCTTTTAGCCTAATCTTTGGTTGATGAAGTTATGATAATTAGATTGACTCGGACCATTGGATATAACTATTCGTCTATCCTTTCTTTCCATAATTATTCATATCCTTCCTAATCATTGGACTTGATTCTGCATAGAGGATGATCGTCTTGACAAGAAGATGTCTAGCAGGGGATTCTGCAATATGATAAATTTATTAAAGATTTAAGATAAAACCATAAAAAATGTTTAGATCTTGTCAGAGTACGTATGAGGTAAGTAATAAAATATTTTTTGAGATATTTATAATTTATTTAAAAAAAATAGTCTTTGATTTAATATATGATTTATGAAATTGTATTTTGAACATAAAGTGAATTACAAATTTAAGATTTCTAAAATATTATGATTTATTATGAAATATGCATATGTTGAATGAAATTTTGATATATATGCTATCTTACAAAAGTATTTTGATATATATTGAATTTGAGCTCTCAATTTAACTATATTATCTAGATCCTACGAATGGTTGTTATGCATTGGTTCTTTGAACCCTACCACTAGGGGTTGTGTATTGATTCTGTGGATCCTGTCAATGAAGATTATATGTTAGCACTCTGATTGAGCTCACTGTTTCTATTCTGACCCTACAATAAGATCTAGATGTGATCATAGTTAAGGCCATTGAGTTACATATTATTTAATTTAAATTGGCTTTATGATTATGATACCTATGAATATTTGCAAATATTTGATCTACTTAAATTAGTATGAAATATATTTTTATATTTATTTATCATATTTATTTTTGAACATAATATCTTATGATAATATTTGAAATATCTAGTTAAGATATTCATTACTTACTGGACTATCGAGTTTATTATCTCTCCTTATTTATTAAATTCAGATTCTTAGTTATAGACATAAATATTACTTTGGAAGTGAGTTTAGAGACAAGAGTCAATAGAATTAATCGAGTTTAGAGATAGACTTATTATTATATTTTATAAGATTATTATTTGAGATTAATTGATGTAAAATCTTGTAAATATTATTGAAACTTTTGAGATATTAAAATTAATTTTAGTTAGTTAAATTTTGGACTTCATTTATTATTAATTTTGCTATAATGTATTGATATCGTGTTTAGAAAGCCTTATATATTTGTGGAGAGAGTTCTCTATAAGCATGCAGTGGTTGCCGTTACTCCTAGACTCGCGATCTCGAGTTAGGAATGTGACAATTAATATGGTACTAGAGTATAAGTGAATAGATTATGACGTACAAAATCAGACATAGGATAAGTGTAGATAGGTAGATGCTAGAGACATCAAAGTATAGATTTATGATGATTATAATATAAGTTATCTGCATAATATTTGACCAACCCTTGTGGTTATGAATGAAAAGATCGCTTAGTAATAAAGATTTAGAGGGTTTGATATATGATGGATAATCTAGAGATCATGAAATTTTGATCTAAAGTAATTGCAAGAAGATTGGTCATGAAATTTTATTATGCATTATGATTATTTACTTGTTCATTAGTTGGCTGAGTGAACTATAAACTCAAATTGATATGGAATAGTATATTATGATATTGCTCTTGTTGTTTTGAAGATAATTATTTAGTAGCAAGATAAATATTTATTTATAAAATATTGTTTAAAGTTGGACAATTTTTTTTTTTTATGATATCTGATTAGAATAATTTTTTGAAGTTGAACCTAGCATATAGATCATATATAAACCGACATGTAGGAGGAAAGTACAATTAAAAATACTATAAATAGGTCTATTTCTAATGAAATCAATTAATTTTATTTTGAGATCATAAAGTATTCATCTCGATGGAATCAGTAAGCCTTTAATTACCATATTCAGATCCAAATAATCAATCTTATTTATGTCTTTTGGAAACTATTTAGTGTGTGAAACTTCAATTCAAAGTTTGGGTTTATAAATTGATCGAGGGATCTTCTACCATTGTTGTTGAGGTTGTTAGTGAAATTCTTCATTGTCATTTTAGATCAAGATAAAAGATTCTATTTATATTTATTTGAGATTTTGGGTTATATATGAAATCCTAATTCAAAATTTTGGATTTAGGAACTAATCTGGAGTTTTTTTGCCATTGTTATCGAGGTTTGTGTTAAAAACTAGTATGATATGGAGAATTTGATTTTGAAAGATTTGCATGATTACTATGAAAGATATTTGATAGCTGTTAAAGATCTTGATGGAAGAAATTCTAAAAAAGATGATTAAGTCAGTTTTACTTATATATTTTGATTTAAGTCTTAACTTGATGGAGCATTAGAAGGTTTTTCTTACAGATTTTGCTTACAAAATTTTGTTTTAGAATTATCTAATTGAATTGATAGGAGAAATAAGATTTAATTCATATTAAATGATAGTAAACCTATATGATGGTTTTGAATGTGTTAACAGACTCAAGGTCTAATTTGGATTTGAATGTGTTCGATATATACTGGGGACAAGAAGTAGAAGTTTCTCTTGAATTTACATATAACTTAAGTTTTGAATATTTTTAATACATAATAGTATATTTTGATCCAAAGCTATTTAATGAAGCCAGAGAATTTTGATGGTTTAAATCAAAGTATACAGCAGAAGTGTGGTGGTCTAGATCATTTTGAGTTGGTCAACAATTTTACCTCTTTGAATTAGAAAGTTCATAATAGATGATCTGATTTGATTTTTCTTATAGAGAATTTTATTGATAATGAAAAGGATAATATTTTTGATTCTAGATTATGTTGGATATCCATAAGTACTTTTCACTAGTAGATCCTCTATATAGTATGCTAAAAAAAATTTTAGCATCTTAAGTCTAGAATGAGTAGACCATCAATTCTTAATCTTGAATTTAGAATATTTGGCGATAGATTCTTTTCTCCTAGAATTGAAGCTTATGCTTCTTTATCTATTAAAAAAAGAGTATGAGATTATTTATCTATCTTAAATTTTATACTCAAATATTTATCCATCGAGAGCATATTAAAGTTCGTTTATAAGCTTGTGATAGATTGATTAAATCAAGAGCAGTTGATGTTTTTGGTTAGAAACTTGATATTTTTATTTGAAATTAAGATATTAATTTCTATTTCAAGAAATAAATGATTATGATTTAGATCAACTCTTGAGGTATTGATCTTTCCCTTATGAAAAATTTGATGATGAAATTACATTGAGAATTAGAATATCAAAAAGTTCAAGGATGAGATTAGGACCATGAATCTCAACTTTTTGAAAGTAAAAAAAAAATTATTAGTCTTGAAATTGATTTTGATGATGTCAAAAAAGTTTTAGTATAAATTATGGTTACTAATGATGTTTGTAAGAGTGATTGTAGGATTTCTCATAATGCTAAAAGATTAATTTCATTCAAGAGGAAGTTCTCTCATAATCTAAGTAATTTTATGTTCTCAAATTTAAAGTTTCAAAGTTTTGAAAGTAAAGAAATTGAGTTTGGCATAAAAAAAAATTGATAAAGAAAAGTCTAGCCTAGAAAGGCTTCTCAACATGTCTATCTTTTCAAAAATTAATTTTAAAAAGGTAAGTCTAGTCTAGAATATTTTTAAACAAAGAAAGTTATCCAAAATTAGAGAAAATTACTTTTGACATGCCTGGCATGCCTTTGAGATGACCAAAAAAAATTTAGCAGACTCAATCTTAGTTTAAGGGAAAAGATACAAAGATATGAAATTCAAATATTTTTTCTTAATTAATCAAGTTTTCATATGAGTTGATCAAGATAGGATCATAGCCAACTCACCTATATAGATAGTCGACTCAGCCTTAAACCCAAGATGAAGACAAAAAGATTGAAGATTTCAGAGATCTCCGAGCCGACCATGAAAACAATCAACCAAGATAGGAGTTTAGCCAACTTATACATATGGGATAGTCGACTTAGTCTCAGAGACAAAAAAAAATAAAAGGTAGTAAAAATTTATATGTTCTTTGAGCCGATCTAGAAAATCATTTAGTCGACTAAGTCATGAAGTTGGCTAACTAAAAGGATATTTGAGTCGATCCAGTTTCAAACCGACAGAAAGCAAAAAAAATATATCTACTTTGGAGCCATCTCAGAGTTTCAATTGGCCAACACAGCCCTCAGATTAGTCGACTAAGAGCGTAGGTGAGCCAACTTATAGATTTTTAATAGAATAATGATTAGTTTTTTAGATTATTTTAAATAGTCAGATTTTATTCGTAATGGCTATTTTTAAGTTTGCAACAGCTAGAGCATTAATGACAGATATTTTTTTAGGCCATAAAGGTGAAGAAATCATATGGGAGACCAAGAAATTTAAGAAAAAGATAGAAAGATATAAAATTTAGATTTTTTTCTTTAGCTGACTAAGTTTTCATCTGAGCCAATTAAGACAAGATCATAACTAACTCACCTATATTGATAGCTAACTCAACCTCAGACCCAAGGTGAAGATAGAAGATTGAAAATTTTAAAGACACTCTTGAGTTGATCATGAAAATGATATAGTCGACTAAGACAGGAGCTTAGCTGACTCACACATATGAGATAGTCGACTCGATCTCAGAGATAGAAGAAGATAGAAAGCAGTGAAAGTTTATAAGTTCTCTAAGTCAACCCAACAAATCAGTTAGTCGATCAAGTCATGAAGTTAGTAGACTAAGAGGATATTTGAGCTGACTCAGTCTCAGAAAAATAGAATAGACAAAAAGCAAAAAAATTTGTACCTATTCCTAAGCCATCTTAGAGTTTCATTTAGCTGACTCAATTCTTCAAGTTAGTCGACTAAGAGCTTGGATAAGTTGACTCATAGATTTTTGATAGAATAATGATTAATTTTTTAAATTATTTTAAATAGCCATATTTTATTTGTAATGACTATTTTCGAGCTTCCAATGGCTAAAGCATTAATGACAGATATTTTTGAGATCATAAAGGTGAAGAAATCATATGAAAGACTAAGAAATTAAAGCTATAAATTTATTGAAGAAAATATTTAAGCAATTTGAGTGGAACAAAAAGAAAGCGTGGAAGAAATTAAAAGAGCTTTCATTTCTCACCTTTCCATATTTACTCAACTAAAAGGAGAGAAAGAACATACTTAATTGAGTCAACAACAATCAAGTAAAATTATTCTAAGTCTTCATCAATCCTCTCTTAAGTATTTGAGGAAGAAGTCAAAGCAATTTAAGAGCTTAACCACTTCGACTTCCTCCAAAGTTTAGAGATTTTATTACTTGAGCTTTAAATTCTTATGTATCCTTTTTTTTACTATTATGATAAGTTTCTTGGAGAAAAAAATTAGTTTTTTTGAGGGTTGGCCTAAGCCATAAATTGGATATTATAAGATTTTCATTGGTGAGCCAGTGAAAATCGACTGGATTGATTGTCAGTCTGAAAAAATAGTTAGTTATAAGATTTTAGTTAGTGAGCCAGAGAAATCAACTGGGTTAGATTGTGAATTCATGAAAATAGTCAAATTGTAATCTTATAGGATGATAGTTAGAATTTTCAAATGGATTGACTTGAAGAGTGGACATGGATGCTGAGTTGGGTACCGAATCATTATAAATTTTTTGAATTTGTGGTTGTATGATTACATTTATTTTTATTCTTCTCCTACTATTTTATATATTGTCAAGTAGTGCACAAATACCTTTTAATTTATTGTTAGGCACAAGGACTTAAAATAATTTTAAGAAATCTAATTCATCCCTACTCTTGGGTTGCCATCTCTGAGAAATAAGTACTATCAGAGTAAGTACTCAATCCATTTAATCTAATTATCAAGACTTAAAGATTAATGGTAATCCCAATTGGTACATCATTGATTGAAGACCAATTGGTACAAATTACACATACTAGAAGGTATGAATGAACATCTTCATTTAAGTATAAGATTATAACATATAATAGTCAATGGTCCTCACACACCTTATGTTATGATTGATGGTATGCCTTCTCGTAAATCTAAAAGGGATTGAGATGATGTAAGTAAAAGACTAACTCAATTAAATACAATAACAATGAATATTCTTTATTGTGCTTTAAATACAAATGAGTTTAATAGAATTTTTACATGCATGTCTGCCAAAAAAATTTGACATTGGTTAGAAGTTATCTATGAGGGTACAAATCAAATTAAATAATCAAAATTAACATGCTTGTACATAAATATAAATTATTTAAAATAGAATCTAGTGAAAGTATTGTTGACATGTTCATCATTAGATTTATAGATATTGTAAACAGCTTGAAAAGTCTTGGCATGGACTACACTAACAGTGAGCTTGTTTGTAAAATCTTCAAATTATTTTCAAAGAATTGGGAGCCAAGGTGACTGTGATCTAAGAAGCTAAAGATCTCAATAAATTTTTTTCAGTAGAGCTCATCGGCTCACTCATGACTCATGAGTTGAGCATAAATCAGAACCTGAAAGAAGAGGCAAAGAAAAAAGAACAATTGCTTTAAAGTCTATGCTAATGAAGATGATGAAAGTGACATGTCAGAGGAGTCTGATAGTGATGATGAAATTTCTATGCTTACAAGAAGATTTAAAAGATTCATAAGAAGAAAAATATATAGCCTTAGGAAGAAAGGTTTTAGTAGAGAAGGAAGCAAAGACAAGGATAAAGAAAAAGAAAAAAAAGCAACCGACGGTGTGCTACGAATGTAAGAAATCTGGATACTTTCGAGCCAACTACCCCCTTTTCAAAAAGAACTTCAAAAAATTCAGAAAGAAAGTAATGATAGCTATTTGAAGCAATGATAAAAACTCAAGCTCTGAATAAGAAGAATCAAAGAAAGAAAAAGCAAACTTTTACCTCATGACGCATGAGGATGAGATAAATATTGAAAATTTAAATAATTTTACTTTCGAAAAGCTGCATAATGTTTTCTATAAGTTGCTTAATGATTTTTAAAAAGTTATCTCTTGAAAATAA
Organism: Elaeis guineensis; assembly: GCF_000442705.2. NCBI lineage: Eukaryota > Viridiplantae > Streptophyta > Magnoliopsida > Arecales > Arecaceae > Elaeis > Elaeis guineensis. The sequence continues at coordinate 17,032,682 of NC_025999.2, read as the reverse complement.
AGAACTTAGAAAGTTAAATCATTCCTTGATTGAAGAAAAAAAAAATTTCAAAAAAAAAATATTTTGAAAGAACAAAATGAATTAATTAAAAAGAATAAAAATCTATAAAAAGAAATTGATAAATTGAAATCTATTGTCGACAAATTCACTCTTAGCTCTCCAAATTTACAAATACTTTTAGAAAAATAAAAAAATATTTTTAATAAAGCTGCTTAGATTTTTATACTTCAATCAAATAAAAATTTTTAAAAAATATATTTGTAAAACCCACATTTGAAATGCATGCTATTGCATATTTCAAATGTAATAAAGTTGGACATAAATCTATTGATTGTAAGATGTTTAAATTTGAAAATGTTAAAGTAAAATAAATTTGGATTCTAAAAGTAACCATTGCAACTAATCTCAAAGGATTCAAGGGAGCTTGGATATGTAGAAAGACTTAATCCATATTTTATAGGTGCGCTTGACATCCCTTGAGATGAAAAAAAAATGGTATCTAAATAGCAAATGCTCAAAACATATGACAAAATATAAATCTTAATTTACCTCTTTTAAAGCCAAAAATGGTGGAGTTACTTATGAAGATAATGATAAAGACAAAATTATTAGTCTCTGTAATATAAAAATCATTCCTATCACTTATATTGAGAATATTTTGCTTATTGATGGTTTAATGCATAAGTTAGCATTAGTTAATTGTGTGATAAAGTTTTTGATGTTTTATTTAAATCATCGCATTACATTGTGACTAGTTCCACTGTAATAATATCAAATTTATGGAAAAAAAATATGAAAATATTTACATGGTGGATCTTGATAATCTTTGTAAGGATAATATAGAATGTCTAGTTGCTATGAATGTCAAAGTTAATGAAGCTAATTAGATTTGATGAATTTGACTCAGACATACAAGCATGGATTCTATAATTAGATTAATTAAAAATAATTTGGTCAAAGACTTACCAAAAATTAGGGCTAGAACTGGGCTTGGGCCAGGCTGACTTCAGGTCGGGCTTCGAGCTAGGTTCGAAACAGTTCAGATCGGGTTAGGACTTAAATATAGGATCTGTTTGCCTTTCGGATCAGGCTCAGGCTTATCTTTGGCCCGGCCCGAGCTCGAGCCTGAATGTTAGCCCGATCAGTAGCCCGAATGTCAGATCCAAGTGGAGAGGGTGAGGATCGGATCTTCTCGTGCCATCGGCACATCAGGAAGTAGATGGAGGCCATCCTTTGCACCCTTATCGGCACTTGTCTCTGTGTCTCCATCATGGTCCCCAACCAGGTCTTCCCTCCCTCACTGCAAACCAGTCCCTCATCGATGCCTGGCTCACTGCCAACCTCCTCTCCTTCTACCCCCAGACCCGCATCCGCTTCCTCCTCGTCGGCAATGAGATTCTCTCAGACTACTCCATCAATTCTACCTGGCCCTCCCTCATCCCCACCATGGCCAACCTCCATTGCACCCTCCACGCTTGCTCCATCTGCAACGTCAATGTTGGCACCACCCTCACCAAGGATGCTCTCAAGACCTCCTCCCCCCCCTCTGTTGGCTAGTTTTGCAATGACATCATCGATGCCGTTGTCCGCCTCCTCCTCCGCTTTGCCAACCGCACCCACTCCTACTTCATCGATGTCTACCCCTACTTCTCTTGGGCCTTCAGCCTGTCCTCCATCTCCCATGATTATGCCCTCTTTTGAGGCAACTCCACCATCAATTACCTCGATCCCAGAACCAAGCTGACCTATACCAATCTACTCAACCAGATGCTGGACTCTGTGGTGGTGCCCATGGCGAAGCTAGGGTTCGACAGAGTCTGACTGCCATCATCGAGTTCGGATGGCCATCACCAGGATCGGGTATGCCGGATGGGCATGGGGTTGGAGAGGGCATCGGAAGCTTGGACGACAGTGGATGAGGGGTGAGAACATGGGGGCTTGCTCGCTGCGGACGAGGAGTGGCAGGGTTTCAGGAGTGAAGAAGTCAAGAAGTCGGGAGCACTCCTTTGGAGTAGGTTGGCCCAATCGAGTTCGGGTCGGACTCAGGCCCAGGCTTGGGTCAGGCTCAGGCCTGGATCTTTTAGAAAATTTCAGGCCCAAACCTGGCCTTAAGCTTGAAAAAAAATTTGGGCCGGGCTCAGGCGGGAGTATAATCCGACCCGGCCCAATTCCAGCCCTACCAAAAATTGATTTTGAAAAGAATAAAATTTGCAATGCATGTCAATAGATAAATAAACTAGATCATCATTTAAATCTAAAAATCCTATTTCAACTACTAGGCCATTGAAAGTATTGCACGTGGATTTATTTAGGCCTATCAAGATTACTAGTCTTGATGGCAAACGATTTAGCTTTATTATTATTAATGAATTTTCTCAATATAGTTGAATTTTATTTCTTGCACACAAAGATAAGCTTTTGAAGTATTTACAAAACTATTTAAGAAAATCATAAGTGAAAAGAATTACAATATTTTGAAAATCTCAAGTGGCAATGGTGCATAATTTAAAAATCAAGTTTTTGATAAATTTTGCTCTAAAAATGAAATTGATCATAACTTTTCTGTATTTTTTAACAAAATAGGATAGTAGAAAAAAAAAGAGAATATTGCAAGAGATTATACAGATCATGCTCTGTGAAAGCAATCTACCAAAATTTTTTTTGGATGAAAGCTATAAACACTGTATGCTATGTGCTTAATCGAGCATTGATTAGACCTATTTTAAAAAAAATCTCTTATAAATTTTATAAATAAAAAAAAATAAAATATTTTTTATTTCAAAATTTTTAGTTGTCGATGCTTTATTTTAATTAATTATTGGCCTTAAAATTGATTTTAATGATATCAAAAGTATTTAAGTACAAATCATGATTTCTAATGATATTTTTGAGAGTGATTGTAGGATTTTTCATAATGTTCAATGGTTGATTTCATCCAAGATGAAGTCCTATCATGTTTTAGTGAAATTATGTTCCTAAGTCAAAGATCCATATTTGCAAGTAAAGAAATTGAGTTGGGTATGAAAAGATTATGAATAAATGAAAAGTCTAGTCTAGAAGGACCTCTCGACAAGCTCAATTGTGCATAAATTAATTTTTGAGAAGACAAGTCTAGTCTAAAATATGTTTGAACAATGAAAGCTATCTAAAATTAATTTTGGACATGGTTGGCATGCCTTTAAGTCAACCAAGAAAGTAGCTTAGCCGATCCAATTTCAGTTTCAGAAAAAGACAAAGAGATGAAATTTAGAAAGACTCCCTTAGCCAACCAAGATAGGATCTTAGCTGACCTAAGTATTTGGATAGCCGACTCAATCTTAGACTCGGGTAAAAATAGAAGAGTGAAGATTTTAGTAACTCTTCTGAGCCGATCTAGCAAACAATTTAGCTGACTGAGACTAGAATGAATGGATCGCTGACTCAATCTCAGAAGTAGAAGAATATAGAAAGTAGTATAAATTTATAAGTTCTTTGAGCCGATCGAGAAATTCGGATGGTCGACTAAGAAAATATCTGAGCTGACCCAATCTACGTAAATAGAATAAATAGAAAGTTATAGAATTTGTATTTATTTTTGAGCCATCTCAAAAATTCTACTTAGCCAACTCAAAGTTTCAGATCAACCGATGAAGAACTTGGATGAGCCGACTCATAAAACTCTAACAGAATAACGACTAATTCTTTAAATTTTTTCAAACGATCAAAATTTATTGCTAATGACTATTTTCAAGCTTTCAATGGCTAGAGCATTAATTACAAATATTTTTGAGGCCATAAATAAAGAGATTTCAAGTGGAAACAAAGAGATAAAGTTTTGAAAAGTTTATTGACCTAGTCCTTGAAGCTATTGAGTGGAATATAAGAGAGAAAGTAGAAAAAAATTAAGAGTGCCTTTAATTTAGTCCTTTTCATATTTATTCAACTCAAAGGAGAAGAAGAGTATATTGATTTGAGCCAACTACTTCTGAGTGAAAGCATTAAAGCCATTAATCCTCTCTCAAGAATTCAAGGAAGAAGTTAAAACAATCAAAGAGATCAACCACTTCATCTTCTTCAAGAATTTAAAGAGTTTACTATTTTGAACTTTAAATTTTTGTATACCTTTCTTAATTTATTATGACAAGTTTCTTCAAGAAAAAAATTTTGGATTGATCCAAGCTTTAAGTTGGATATTGTAAGGTTAGATTGGTGACCTCGTGAAAACCAACTGAATTGATTGTGACCCTGAAAAATAATCGGATATAAGGTTGTAGTTGATAATCATGTGAAAATTAATTGAATTGAATTATGAAGTTAAAAAAATAATTGGACTATAATCTTGAGGGGTTATAGTTGAAATTTTTAAGTGGGTTGACTTGGAGAGTGGATGTAGGTGCTGAGTTTAGCACCGAACTACTATAAAATTTTTATATTTATGATTATAAATTTGTATTTACTTTTTTTATCTTTTGTTGTATATTTATTTTGCGCTTAGCACTACATAATCACCTTTAAATTTGTTATTGGGCATAAGTTCTCCAATAAACTTTTAAGAAACTCAATTCACCCCTCTTCTTTAGTTACCTCCTCTTGGAAACAAGTGGTATTGAGCAAGTACTCAGTCTTTTTGATCTAACCATCAAGAGTTAAAGATCAATAGTAGTACCAATTAGTACATCATTGGTTGAGGGTTAATCAACTAGTAGACCTTCACTGTTTAGTGGCACCAATTACATATAGAAAAGCATGAATGAAAATCTTCATTCAAGCATAAGATTATGACATGTAGAATATCATATTGAATGATCTTTACACACCCACAATTATGGTTGATGGTATACCTTCTCTCAAATTTGAAAAAGATTGGGATGATCTATATAAAAGATTAGCTCAATTAGATGCAATAGCTAGAAATATTTTATATTATACTTTAGATACTAATGAGTTTAATAGAATTTCTACATGCATATTTATCAAAGAGATATAAAAGAGATTAGAAGTTACCTATGAGGATACTAATAGATCTGAACATTTTAGAGTTGACTGCCCCTACTCAAAAGGAATTCAAAAAAAATGCTAATACCTCAAATTATTTTATCTTTAAAGAGTTGCATAATGCCTTTTATTAATTTCTTAATGATTTTAAAAGGCTCTCTCTTAAAAATAAGAAACTTAGAAAGCTAAATCATTCTTTAATTGAAAAAAAAAATTTCAAAAGAAAAAGGAGAATTTTTTGAAAAAGAAAAATAATTTGATTGAAAAGAATGAATGTCTTCAAAAAGAAGTTAATAAGTTGAAGCCTATTGGGGACCAGTTCACTCTTAGCTAACAAAATTTACAAATTTTTTTAGAAAAATAGAAAATTATTTTTGAGAAAGCTGATTTAAGATTTAATATCTTAACCAAATAAAAAATTTTAAAAAATATTTTTATGAAACCCACATTTGAAATGCACACAATTTCTTGTTTCAAATGTAATAAAGTAGGTTATAAATCTATTGATTATAATGTCAATAAATTTAGTAATGCTAAAGTAAAACAAAGTTGGGTTCTAAAAGAAACTATCCAAACTATGCTCAAAGAACCCAAGCTAGCCCGGGTACCTAAAAAAGCTTGATGCTTATTTAATAGGAGTGCTTGGCATCCGTTAAGATGAAGAAAAAATGGTATTTAGATAGTGAATGCTCAAGACACATGATGGGAGATAATGCTCAATTTATTTCTCTTAAAGTCAAAGATGGAGAAGTTGTTATATTTGGAGACAATGGTAAAGATAAAATCATCGGTCTCGATAATATAAAGATCACTCCTACTATCTTTGTTGAAAATATATTGCTTACTGATAGTTTAATATATAATTTACTTAGTATAAGTTAATTGTGTAATAAAGAATTTGTTGTTTTATTAAAATTATCACATTGTATTGTAACTAGTTCCACTAATAATGGTATCAAATTCATAAGAAAGAGGTACAAAAATATTTATTTAGTAGATCTTGATGATCTTTGCAAGGATAACATAGGATGCCTAGTTGCAATGAATGCTAAAGTCAATAAAGCTAGTTGGATTTGGCATAGTAGACCAGGTCATGCAAGCATGAACTCCATTACTAGATTAATTGAAAATAATTTGGTTAGAGATTTATAAAAAATTAATTTTGAAAAGAATAAACTTTGCAATGCATGTTAATTAAGTAAGCAAACTAGGTTATCATTTAAACCTAAAAATATTATTTCAACCACTAGATCTTTGGAATGTCTGCATATGGATATGTTTTGGGCCAATCAAGACTACTAGTCTTGATGGCAAATTTTTGATTTTGTTATTATTGATGATTTTTCTCAAGACACTTGGGACACAAAGGTGAAGCATTTGAAATATTTTTAAAATTATTTAAGAAAATCACTAGTGAAAAATATTATAATAGTTTGAAAATTAGAAATGAGAATGGTACACAAATTGAAAATCAAGCTTTTGAAAAATTTTATATAGAAAATGAAATTAATTAGAATTTTTTGGCTCCTAAGATACTTCAACAAAATGATATCATAGAAAAAAATAGAATTTTACAAGAAATGACATAGACCATGCTTTATGAAAGCAATCCACCGAAGTATTTTTGGATAGAAGCAATAAATACTGCATGCCATATGCTTATCGAGCATTAGTTAGATCTATTTTAAAGAAACTCCCTATGAGCTTTATAAAGAAAAGAAACCAAATATTTTTTATTTCAAAGTTTTTGGTTATCAATATTTTATTTTGATAAATGGCAAGGATAAATTAGGTAAATTTGATGCTAAATCAGATGAAGATATATTTTTTGGTTACTCATCATCTAGTAAAACTTATAGAGTATTTAATAGAAGAACTCTAGTTATAGAAGAATCAATTTATGTCGTATTTGATGAGACTAATATTTTCAAATCAAGAAAAGTAGAAGTAGATGATGATGTAGATACTCTTAAAAATCAGACCAATTTGAAAGAAATAATATTTGAAATTTAGTTGAAAGACCTAAAAACTATCCAGTTATTGGTGCAAATGAGTTTTTTGAAGCAAATTGGATGAGCAAGGTAATATAATTAGAAACAAAGCTAGATTGATTGTATAAGGTTACAATGAAGAAGAAGAAATTAATTTTGATGAAAGTTTTTCACTAGTTGTTAAACTTGAAACTAATAGATTGCTTTTGATCTTTTACATATTTTATGAATTTTAAACTTTTTCAAATGGATGTAAGAAGTGCATTCTTGAATGGATACATTGTGGAGGAAGTTTAGTAGAACCACCATTAAATTTTGAAAATCATAAAATTTTTAATCATATTTTTAAATTGAATAAAGCTTTATATGATTTGAAATAAGCTCCATGAGCATGGTATGGCTGTTTAAGAAAATTTTTATTTAAAAATAATTTTAAAAAATATAGATATAATTCTTTTTATCAAAAGAAAATCAATTGATCTTTTAATTATTCAAATTATATCATTGACATGATATTTGGTACTACTAATGAGCTTTTGTGTAAAGAATTTGTTAAGCTAATGTAGAAAGTGTTTGAGATGAGTATGATGGGAGAATTAACTTTCTTTCTTAGTCTCTAAATCAAGCAAAGAAATAAGAAAATTTTTATAAACTAAAGTAAACATATAAATAAAATATTAAAAAAAATTGGTATAGAGAATATCAAAGATATTGATACTTCTATGAGCTCAAGTTGCAAGCTTGATCAAGATAAAAGATAAAGCAGTGGATCCAAAGTTTTATAGAGGTATGATCGGATTCTTACATTGCTTAACAATAAGTAGAGTCGATATTATGTTTAGCATTTGCATGTCTACTTATTATCAATCTAATCCTAAAGAATCACATATAATTGCTATTAAAAGAATTTTCAGATATTTAATTGACACTCAAAATGTTGGTTTATGATATTCAAAACAATCTTCTTTGAATTTAATTGGTTACTCTGATATTGATTTTTCTGGATGTAAATTAGATAGAAAATGCACAAGTAGCACTTATCAATTTTTAGGAGTTAGTCTAATCTCATGATTTAGTAAGAAACAAAATTCAGTTGTAGTATCTATGGTGGAAGCCGAATATATTATAACTGAAAGTTGTTGTGCTCAATTTTTATGGTTCAAACAACAACTAGAAGATTATGGTATTACTTATAGCAAAATTTTTATAAAATATAATAATACTAGTGCTATTAATCTAACTAAAAATTTAATTCAACATTCAATATCCAAGCATTGAAAAATTAGGTATCACTTTATTAGAGGTCTTATACAAAATAATAATGTTATGCTTGAATTTATATCCACTGATAATCAAATTATTGATATTTTTACTGAATTTTTAAATATTTTTTTTACATGGCTATAAAAGAATTAGGATTTTATGATTCATATGACTAATTTGTTTGAAATTAATTTCATGAATGGATAATTTGTTTTAAATTAATTTTATGGATGATGATTCATCAAATTTAATGCTTGTTGCAATTTGTATTTAAACATGCATTTGATTGATTTTGATGAGTATTTAGTATGACTTGATTAATTACATCATTCATTAGAAAGTCTATTTCTGAAACTCTTATTTTGTGCCAGATTGAGTTGGTTAACCAAAAAATAAAGTTGATCCATCATTAGCCAACTAATCTAAAATCTTAGTCAACCCACGACTAAGCCGATTAACCTATGAACTGTGTTGACTCAGACGTTGGGATCCAATATTTTAATAGAAAGCCCTAGACACTATACTTACCTTTTTCACTCTCATCTCCTTAGCTGTCCCTCTCCAAAAGATCCTACTCCCCAAAAGAGTCTCTTCTTGGTCATCTTTTGAGATTTTGTGTCAAGATTTTGCTTATGAATAGCTCCAATTAAGCATGTTGCTTGATGCTTAAAGCTCAAAAAGTCTCCCAAGGAAAGGTCATCAAGTCCTAAGCAAATAGTGGTTGTGCCCATCTCTTCTACTTCAAGGAGCTGACTCACAAGATCTATTCAATCAATTGAAGATCAACTCACTTCAGCTCCATCTTTCTTCATCTATCTATGAGGTTGCATTTCTTTGACCATTCTATCACCATGGGGAGAAAGATAGACTTTGATTTCTTTGAGTGAGAGAACTTTTCTTTTTATGGAAACATCAAAAATTTTAGTTGAGAGTATTTTTGTTCACCGAATGAACTAGTCTATCTAAGTTTGCTTTTGGAATTCTATGAGAACGCATCGTTGGAACCTGATGCCTTAGTCTCCAAAGTGAAAGGAACAATGCTTTGGGTTTCATCCAATCTCTTTGGCTAGCTGCTCGGTTGCCTTGTGTTGATGAGTCTTCGAATCCTCCCTTCACAAGAAGAAATGCACTGGTACACGTACTGGGGAGAACTAATGTTGAAGACATAAAAGGCTTTATTTGCAAATCAACTATCTCTGAAAATGTATCTGCTCCACAGCTTCTGTGCAAGATCTTTATGCAAAGAGTGGGAAAGTTTGACTATGTTACAGAGAAGGATCTTTAGATCATATACCACATCATCTGTGAATACCCCTTAAATCTCTCGACTCTCATAATTCATCAAATGCAAGAAGCCATAACAAAGAGCAAAGATAATCTACCTTTCAGAATGCCCCAAACTCTTGTGTTCAAATATGCTGGAATTGATCCTAAAAATGGGCTGAGTAGAGTGCTGCTGCATTGCTTAGATACCCATTATAGGCACTATCTCAACATAATGGGATATGAAAAGATAAGAGAAAAATGGATAATAAATGAGAAAAAGGAAGGGGGAAGAATTAGATGACAAGCAAGAATTTACTGAACATGCTACTCTTGAGGGTCAGCCACAAAATTCTTCCTGCAAGCAAGCAAAAGTTTCTCTACTGTCTGATGGTCTTGAAGGTCATATCTTTGCTCTCAATAGATTGATGTCAGATTTAGATTTTAGAATAGCAAATATGCATCAGTTGATCAGAAATTTAGTTTAAAGGATTGCAGTAATTGAAAATGAAGTGGAGGCTTTTTGAAGGAACCAAGAGCAATCAATTGCCATTGTCCCTCCTATTCAAACCTAGCCTTCAGCCTCAACTAGATCTCGAACCTCTTCGAGACCCTCCTCTGCAAGGCCTACTAGGCAACATTACTCAACCCGTCGTCCCTACTCTAATGGTTGTCAGACTAGGAGAAGCCCTCTTGTTGAATTTATTGATAGTTCATCTAAGTTCTATGACACCAGCAACCTTTAAAGCCTCTGCATGTCTCTTTCATGCTTCGAATGCCTACTTATGTTTACTTTTTAAGCTTGTCTATGTTTTGACTATTCGATCCTTACAAATATGCTTCTTTTTGTAAAAGGATAGGTATTTTGATATTATGTACAATCTTTTTCTCTATCAATATAATGCTATGATTACTTCCTTGTTTAAATGAATATTTTAAGTGAATGAATGCCATTTGAAAGATATTTGCTTAATGGACCCTTTTTTGATTATGACAAAAGGGGGGAGAAAAGTAATGATTGAAAAATTGAATGCATGAAGAGAAAATTAAAGGAGTTTTTCAATTGAATAACACAAATGATGATGAGCAAATTTTTGAAATTTTACTTATCTATATAAGTAAGGGGAGTTTTATTTGAGTAATTTGTTTAAAGTTTGTTGTGATCTTAAAATTTAACCCAATCAAACTTATATCAAGAATACTATCTTTTCTATACAAGAAAGGGGGAGCATGATTGAAAATATGAAGAATTCTTAATACATTATATTAAAATTTTAAAATCTTTTTGTGATTGAAAGGTGGTACTCAAAGGATGTTGTCATTATTAAAAAGGAGGACATTGTTAGCTCTAGAATTAATTTTGATGATGTTAAAAGTATTTGAGTATAAATCATGATTATTAATGATGCATTTGAGGGTGATTGTAGGATTTCTTATAATACTCAATGGTTGATTTCATCCAAAAAGAAGTCCTCTTAAATTTAATTAAATTTACTCTCAAGTCAAAGATTCATATTTAGAAGCAAAGAAATTGAGTTTGATATGAAAAGATTTGAATAAATGAAAAGTCTAATTTAGAAGGACCTCTAAACAAGCTCAATTATACAAAAATTAATTTTGAGAAGGCAAATCTAGCCTCGAACATGTTTGAATAATGAAAATTATCTAAAATTAATTTTGGTATGCTTGACACATCTTTGAGTCGACTAAGAAAGGAGCTTAGCCAATCCAATATCAGTTCAAGGGAAAGACAAAAAGAGATGAAATTTAAAAAAACTCCCTTAGCTGATCAAAATTTTATCTTAGCCGACCAAGATAGAGTCCTAGCCGACTCAAGCATTTGGATAGCCGACTCAATCTCAGTCTTTGGATAAAAGTAGAAGAGTGAAGATTTTATAAATTCTTCTAAGCCGATCTAGCAAATAACTTAGTCGGCTTTAAATTCTTTGTGCCGATTCAAAAATTTTGGAAAGTTTACGGACCTTATCCTTCAAGCTATTGAGTGAAACACAAGAGAGAAAGTAGAAAAAAATTAAGAGTGCTTTTAATTTAGTTCTTCTCATATTTATTCAACTAACAAGAAAGAAGGTATATTGATTTGAGCCAATCACTTTAGAGCAAAGCATTGAAGCTTTCATCAATCCTCTCTCAAGCATTCAAGGAAGAAGTCAAAGCAATCAAAGAGTACAACCACTTCGACTTCTTCAAGAATTTAGAGAGCTTTATTCTTTTGAACTTTAAATTCTTGTAAATTTTTCTTAGTTTATTGTGATAAGTTTCTTAGTGAAAGAAACTTGGGATTGATCCAAGTCTTAAGTTAGATGTTGTAAGGTTTGGTTGCTGATCCCAAAAAAATCGATTGGATATGAACCTGAAAAATAATCGATTGTAAGATTATGAACGATGATCCTATAAAAATCAATTGGATTAGATTATGAGCCTAAGAAAATAATCGGACTACAATCTTATGGGGTTATAGTTAAAATTTCTAAGTGTGTTGACTTGGGGAGTAGACATAGGTGCTGAGTTTAACACCAAACTACTATAAAATTCTTATATTTATGATTGTATATTTATATTTACTTTTTTATTTTTTTATATATTTATTTTCTACTTGATGCTACACAATCATCTTTTAAATTTGTTATTGGGCATAAGTTCTTCAATTAATTTTTAAGAAGCCCAATTCAACCCCCTCTTGGGTTGCCTTCTTTGGAAAACATTAATAGTACGGATAAACTATATAAGCTTGATGTTAAATCAGATAAAAATATTTTTCTTGATTATTCTTCATCTAGCAAAGCCTGTAGAGTATTTAATAGAACTCTAATTATAGAAGAGTCAATTTATGTTATTTTTGATGAGACTAATATTTTTCAATCAAGAGAAATAGATATAGAAGATGATGCAGGTATACTTGAAAAGAAGATGAAAGAAATGTCACTAAAAGATGCTCTTTCTCAAGATCAAGATGAAAAAGGTGAAAAACTAGAAAAAGAGAATGAAGAAATATATGAACTACCACCCACTACAAATCAAGGTACACATGACTTATCAAAGAAATGAAGGTATACTTATAGTCATATTTCAGAATTTATCATAGGTCATCCATCTTAAGATGTTAGGACTAGAACATCAATTAGAGAAGCATTTAATCATTTTACATTTGTTTCTCATGTTGAACCTAAAACTATTTTTGAAGCTGAAAAGGATGCTAATTGGATTATGGCTATGTCAGAAGAATGAAATCAATTTAAAAGAAATAATATCTAGAATATAGTTGAAAGACCTAAGAATTATCCTGTTATTGATACAAAATAAATATTTTGAAAGAAACTTTATGAGTATGGCAATGTAATTAGAAACAAGACTAGATTGATTGCACAAGATTATTATCAAGAAAAAAGAATTGATTTTGATAAAATCTTTACACCAATTATTAGACTTGAATCTATTAGATTGCTCTTAGCTTTTGCACATTTTATGGATTTCAAGCTTTTTCAAATAGATATAAAAAATATATTTTTAAATGGATACATTAGAGAAAAAGTTTATATAGAACAACCTTCATATTTTAAAAGTCATAAATTTTTAGATCATATTTTTAAATTAATTAAGATTTTATATATACTACAAAAAAATAGACTATTAGTGATGGTTAACTGCCGTCGCTAAAAGTCCTTTTGCCATCACTAAAAATCTGATGAAAATAACCTCATCACTAATTACCATTATTAGTGATGATAAATTGAAGTAACTTCATTGCTAATTATCATTATTAGTGATGATAAATTCATCATTGCTAATAACGATAATTAGCAATGATATTAGGGATAAAAAACCATTACTAATAATTTTAATTTTTTAATTAAAATCTTAAAAAATTATTAACAACATCATTATCATCGTTAATAAATTTTTAATTTTTTAATAAAAATTTTAAAAAACTATTAGCCATGGTAGATACTATCGCTAATGCCATTGCTAATAATTTTTAATTTTTTTAAAAAATTTATAATTAAATATTTTAAAATTTATTTTAATCATATTAATAATTAATTATATTTTTAAAAATATATTATAAATTAAATAATAATTATTTAATATAATTATAAATATAAAATTAATTATATTATATTAAAACATATATTATATAATTTTATAAATTTATACTACTTTATAAGTATCAAAATTACATACATATAAAAAAAAAATCATGTAAGATCCTCCTCATCATCCTCATTTTTTTTCTGCTCCTGTACGTCCTCTTCAGCAGTTGGTAGATGAGAGTCAGATGTTTCAGTATTCTCTAATAAAAAAAATAAAATATTATCAATAAGTTTCAATACAAAAATATATATATCGATACGGAGATATATATTTCGATATACTATTCTGATTCTCAAACAGATTGTTTGTACATATTTCATTTAATGATACAGAGCTATAGACACCTCCAAACTATCATTTAGATGGTTAGATTAAATTTTTATCTCCTATATCTCTTTTTCAGACTTAAGCCTAAATATACGAAGTTTCTAAATATAAAACTTAAAACAAGTAAAAAAATTACTATTAGACTTATCTACTATGATGGCTGTGACAGTGAGCCCAACTGATTGTGCAAATATGGATCTCAAAGAATCTTAATGACCGTATCACGGATAGCATCTTGGAAGCTCGAAGGTCGCTAGCTCCAAAGCCTCTGCATGACCTCCTCCATATGTGCACCAGCCCACATCTGGATTGTTGAGCCTTGAGAGAAATATTAAGCTATTGGAGGATCGAAGTTGTGGTCGAATCCTATGATCCAGCTCCTACTCACCCCTTCGGTGGCCTTGAGCCATCCCTCAAGGTCGAGAAAAGGCTGAGAGGATGGATCCTCACCATACCGTGATACGAGATACTTCTATAATTCATCTATACAGTTTAGAAATTCATTAGTCCATATATATCAGTATATATAAAAATTTACTAAATAATATTTTAAGTTGTTACCATGATCTGTCGGGATCAAGGATCTAAGTAATCACCAATCCTCTTAGACTGGTGTGTGGCCTCCCATATCTTCAGCTGTCCTGGTGAACGATCTAGCTGTCATATCTATAATACATAAATAATAAAATTAAATTAATTCAAATATATATATGATTAATTCAATATAAAATTAATTTAAGTATAAAATTTTTATCAATCTATCGACCACAATATGTGTGCCAATAAATCCACCAGTGTGCTTGATCGGATGCTATTGGATGGATCGATTCTGCCATACCCTCTGCCACTTATCAGAGTACTCCTCAAACTCTACTGGTCGTAGAGGGCCTTTCATATAACTACCCGTATCCAATGATCTGTGTAAGACTTTCAGTCTGATGGTGATTCAAAACTAGAGTGCTCTTTGACAGACTATCGAAGGTTGTACAATCCATCCCAAAACCTTTGCATGGCCACCTCCTTAAAGGTTCGATGGCCAGCCTCCTCATCATGAGGAGTGAATCGATAGTACCTCTACAAATAGAAACAATCGTATATTAATAAATAGAATATAAATCTACTGTAAATTTAAAAATTAAACATCTTGGACTTACCAGGAATATCTTCCAGACTACATCATGAGCCCTCGATGGTCAATTAGAGAACTTGTTCACCAATCCCAGCATCGATCATCGAAAGATGCCGATAACCATACGAGACACCCCAAGCTCTATAAATATACTGTAAAATTTATTTTGAATAATAAATGTTAGACTTTGAAATGACTAAAATTTAAACATATTCAGTGAAGATATATAGTACTCACATGCGGCTTTAAATGTGGATGAGCTCTCTATCTTCCGACTGAGTTGGAGGCACCGCGAGCTAGGTGGGTCCTCTACCATGCCTCTGACTCTAAGAGCCGAGTATAGCTCCGTGTGATTGTGGGGTCACTGGTGACTCCACGTCATCCGAATCCGAGACTATCAAGACATTATAAAGTGTTATATTAGATAATAAAAGATAAAATAATATAAAAGAGAATATCTAAAGTATTAGAGTTTATCACATGGTATGTGTGTCGTAGAACTATGCGAGCTGGCTGCATGAGAGCTCTCTCCTCTAGAGTTCTCTCTTCGATTGTGATGGCTTCGACCTCAGAAAGATATGATCTATAATCTCTGAAAATAAAACTAATTATATATCATATTGGATTAATTGTGTACTAGAATAAAATAACTATGTATTATATTGATTTAACTGTATATCATGATATCTTAACTTTGTACCATATTCATAAAAGTAATGTGGTATTTTGTATGCTTGGAGTAGGAAGTAATGTTATAATTGTTTGATTAGAAACTATGGTTGACATAATTTATCTAATTTTTAAAATATTTTTATATCAATTTATCTATATTTTATTTTTATTTAAGGGACTAGTAGACCAACACATTATCATGTACCATTGGATGAGAATCATTTTTCTGTTGATACATTACAGATGCTAACTAACAATCTTATATAACATTTGATCTCTTTGATGAAGGATTGACATCAGTTGGTGAGTCTAGGGATAGGTCTGTTGTAGTGCGTCATCTGCTACAGATCAAGGATAACGTTAAAGAAGTTATATATGTTCATAAAATTTAGTCAAGTATATATGAATAAAGTTAAATAAAATTGAGTATATATGTTCATAAAATCTAATCTTCGGCACCCATAAGCTTTAAGACGTCATATGGATAGAAAAAAAAGAGGCCATAGCAATCTGTGGAGCTAGTCCCTTCAATATCTATTTAGTTTGGACCATCATCAAAAAAAATAAGAAGGCAACCATAAAAATATAGCAACCAAAATTTATCGACATCCATTAGCTTTAAGACATCATATGGGAAGAAGAAAAAGAGACCATAACATATCTTGTGTCAAATGTATCAGTTATTTAGCATACCTTGTGCCAAATGTATCATAATCATGGGTTGCCTAAATTTTTTGTTAGGTAGCTCAGCCGACAGATCTTTCAAAGTATTACCTACAATCGGAGTAGATGAGTGGGTCAGAGCCGATCTGTCGGTGGTGGTCCGACCTCGAACCCCTACCATCGAAGGTAGTAGGGCTACTCTCATTGGAGAGCTTCCTGAAGTATTTTCACCTCTTAAAAATAATATTAATTTTAATAATATTATTAAAATTAATAATATTATTAATAAAATTAATAAAATTAATAAAATTATTTTTTATTAATTAAATATTATTAATTTAAAATTAATTTAGCTAAATTTAATTAAATATTATTAATTTAATTTAAATATTAAATTTAATTTAACTAAATCATATAAATATTAATTTAAAAATATTAAAAAATTTAAAATAATAATATTTGGTGACCGCTATGCAGCCGTCGTCGCCTCTGCCACTACTACCGTCACTAATAGTCACCAAATCCATAAAGATGGTGCTGCGGTATGGATGGGGTGCTACGACATTGAGGCAGTATTGCATGATAAGAGAAGAAGGGGGGGAGGTAGGCAGGGGGGAAGGGGGAGGCGGACTGGAGGCTCTGGGAGGCGATTGGGGGGAGGCAGGCTGAGGGCTTGGGGCTTGAGGAGGTGGCTGACGGCTCGAAGAAGCCAGATCTGGAGGTGGGGGAAAGAGGAGGATTAGAGGTAGTCAAGAGGAGGCAGGTCGGAGGCTCGGAGAGGTGGGAGGCGACCGAGGTGCTTGGGATTCGGTGGACGGGGGCTCAGGGAGGTGGGCTGGGGCCTTGAGATGGTGGTTGGGGGCTTGGGATCCAATGGATGGAGGCTCGAGGAGGTGGTCGGTGGGTGGTGGGTCGGGGGCTTGATG
Organism: Elaeis guineensis; assembly: GCF_000442705.2. Lineage (NCBI taxonomy): Eukaryota > Viridiplantae > Streptophyta > Magnoliopsida > Arecales > Arecaceae > Elaeis > Elaeis guineensis. The sequence continues at coordinate 17,015,364 of NC_025999.2, read as the reverse complement.
AGGCGATCGGGGGCCCAGGGCTTGGGGAGGCGGTCGGGGGCTCGGGGAGATGGCCACCGGGAGACTGGCCAAAGAATTGGGGAGGCAGTCGGAGGCTCGGGGAGGAGAAAATTGGGGGGAGGGAATCAGTTGGTAGTGAGGGAGCCAACCCAAAAAAATGAGAGGGGGGTGGGGGAAATGAAAGAGGGGTGGAGAAAAATGAGGGCGCATGGGGAATCAAAAGATGGTGGGGGGGGGAATTTAGGTTTATTAGCGAAGAAAAAATACCATCGCTAATAATCCTACAGTCAAATTAAAAAAAAAAATTATTTTTTATTAGCAACACAACCAACTGTCGCTTAAAGCCAAAAATACCATCGCTAATAATTTTTTTTTTTGTCACAACATTATTATTGGTCACCATTTGCCATCGATAAAAGCATTGTTAGTGACGGCAAAATTACCGTTGCTAATAGCTGTTGATAAAGATCTTTTTTCTTGTACTGATAGTTTGAAACAAGCTTCATGTTCATCGTATGATCATTTGAGTAAGTTTTTGCTTGATAATAATTTTAAAAGAGAAAATATTGATACAACTCTTTTTATCAAAAAATATAAATAATTTTTAATTATTTAAATTTATATTGATGACATAATATTTGATGCTACTAATGAGCTTCTATATGAAGAATTTGTAAAGTTAATGTAGGAGGAGTTCGAGATTTGCCCGATGGAAAAATTGACTTTCTTCCTCAAACTCCAAATCAAGTAATCAAATGAGAAAAACTTCATCAACTAAAGTAAATATACAAAAAAAAATTAAAGATAATTTGATATGGAGAATGCCAAAGGTATTGGCACCCTCATGAGCTAAAATTATAAGCTTGATCAAGATATAAAAGATAAACCAATAGCTTCATAGTTGCATAATCAGATCACTACTTTACTTAATAGCAAGTAGATTCGATATTATGTTCAGCATATTCATGTGTGCTCCTTATCAATTGAATCCTAAAGAATCACATGTAATTATCATTAAAATTTTTTTTAAATATTTGATTGATACTCAAACTATTGGCTTATGATATTCCAAATATTTTTTTTTAAGTTTAATTGATTATTGTGATGTTGATTTTGCTAGATGTAGATTAGATAAGAAAAGCACGAGTGGTACTTATCAATTTTTAAGAGTTAATTTAATCTCATAGTTTAGTAAGAAATAAAATTCAATCGCATTGTGTACGGTAGAAACCGATTATATTACTGCTAGAAGATGTTGTACTTAAGTTTTGTGGATCAAAAAATAACTAGAAGATGTTGGTTTTATTTATAGCAAAATTTCTATTAGATATGATAATATCAGTGCTACTAATTTATAATTAAGAATCTAATACAGCATTTTAGATCAAAACATATAGAAATTAGACTTCATTTCATTAAAAATCATGTACAAAATAATGATATTATGCTCAAATTTATATTTACTGATAATCAAATTGCTAATGTTTTTACTAAACCTTTAAATCAAGAAAGATTTTGTATGATTAGAAAAGAATTAGATCTTTATGATCCTTATGGTTGATTTGATTATCCTATTTAAATTTCTTTTATAAGGTTTAAATTTATTGAATTTATATATGTTTCAATATATATTTGAATGTATATTGGAATATCAATTTAATTGATTTTGATGTGCATTCAATGTGATATGATTGATTGTATCATTTTTTGAAAGTCCAATTCTAAAACTTTCTCTGTGCTAGTCTGAGCTGGCTAACCTAGAACCCTAGCTGATCCAGACGTCGAGATCCAATTTTTAAATAGCAGCCTTAAGGGACCCCATTCATTATTTTTCTTTTGTTTACTTGGCCGTCCCTTTTCAAACACCTTGCCCCGCAAAATACCTTTCTCCTTTGTCGTTCTCCTTCAGTATGTGGTAGGTTTTGGTGTTCTAATGGCTCCAAATAAGCAACTAGCGAATCAAAAAAGAAGGACAAAATTTAGATCAGATTTGAGGGTGGAAATGGGTACTGGATGAGCCATTCCTTCATCTTCATAGGCTAAAGCACCATCTAGCCCTCCTCCTCCATCGTAGCCGGCTGCACCGCCTCCTCCTTCCTCTCCAAGTCAAGTTGTTCTACTATTTTCAAGGTGAGTCACAACTAGAAGGAACATTGATTTTAGTTTTTTAAAGAAAAAAGGTTTTGAGATTAGGAGAAAAATTAAGAGTTTTGGTTGGAAAATTTTATGTACTTTGAATTTATCCACATACCCCAACCTAGTCAGAGAGTTTTATGGAAATGGTAAAGTGGGAGCAAGTACAATTGCATCTAAAGTTAAAAGGGGTTAAAATCCTTCTAAATGCTACTTCCCTTGGCTGTCTTCTTCAAGCACCCATAAATAGAGCAGACGGATTAGAAGACAAATGTAGTGGATTGATGACTATTCTGAAAAGAGAAGATGTAGTTACATTTGAAGAAATCCTTGTTAGCTGACTGTCCATTAAAATGAGATTGTTACATCACATGATGGCTAGGATCTTTATTCTGAGAATGGGGTGTTTTAACTTTATCACTATAAGGGATGTCACCATCATGCATCATATCAACAAAGAAGTCCCTTTCAACCTTCCAGCTCTCATGATCAAGGTGATGCAAGATGCAGCTTCCCATGTCAAGTTTGCTCTACCATATGGGATGTTTCTAATCCTTGTATTTAAAAAATTTGGAGTTATGCTAGAAGGAGAACCCTCAAAGATGCTACAATATTTTGATACTTACAATGATTGCTCACTAAGAAAAATGGGTTATATCAAAAGTGATGGTCATTGGATCTGAAAAAGAGCAGAAAGAGAAAAAGCAGAGGGAGACAAACCAAGTGTTGACCCTATGATTGAGCCAGAAGAACTAAGAAAGTAAGCATCCTATACATCTATAGCTCAGCCCACACAGTTAGATGACATTACTCCCCAGAAGCTAAGATTGGGTGATGATCATATGGAGGAGTTGGTTCAGTATGTACATGACAAGCTTCTGATCTCGATGGAGATATTGATCAGATGAATACTGAATGAGTGGGACAGTGCTAGATCTGCTCCAAGACTTTTTGATTCCAGAGATCTACCACTACCCTCTGACCCTACACCCTCTTCTGGTTGACCCCTACTTTACGATACCTCATATTTTACATGTTTACATATTTATCTTAGTATGATTGCCTTGTCCTTGTATGTATCCCTTTTTGTAAAGAACATGCTCTTTAATATTATGTACAAATTTTTGTTTATCAATGACATACAAGTTTTTTGTGAAATGAATGAGTACATTTTTGTGCTTAAATAATTGAATGGATGATTGTATATTATTACAATGAATATGCTTGATTGGCATACATTTTCTTGAAATGTAGTGATGAATAAATTAATAAATATAACTCCAATGGGAAGAAACTTTTGTTAACCTTTTGGATTATGACAAAAAGAGAGAGAAATTAGGAGAAATTTAGAGAGTACTACTAGAACATATTTCAAAAAAATAGAGAAAAAATTAGAGAAATTTCAAAAAGGGGAGAAATCAAGAGCAAATTCAATAGTTTTTCAAAAATATTGCTTTTCTATGCAAAAAAGGAGGGAGTTTTGTTCAAAACTTGTTCAAATTTGATATGTTCAAATTTGCTTCAAGAATATTGCTTATCCATGTAAGAAAGGGGGAGCTTTAGTTAAACTTGTTCAAATTTAATGAATGCTTGATCGTTATTATTAAGATGTTGTATACCAAAATTTCAAAAGCCTATTAGTACTTGAAAGGTAGTATTCAAAGGATTTCATCATCATCAAAAAGAAAAAGATTGTTAGTGCTAAATTAATTTTGATGAGAGTTTGAGTTCAAATTATGATTACTAATAATACTTATGCGAGTGATTATAGGATTTCTTATAATGCTCAAAGATTAATTTCATTTAAGAAGAAGCTTTCTAATAATCTAAATAATTTCAGGTTTTCAAATTCAAAGTTTCAAAGTTTTGGAAGCAAAAAAACTGAGTTCAGTATGAAAAAAATTTGATAAAGAAAAGTTTAACCTAGAAAGACTTCTTAATAAGTTCATCTATTCAAAAATTAATTTTGAGAAGATAAGTTTAGCCTAGAATATCTTTGAACAAAGAAAGCTGCTCAAAATTAAAGGAAATTACTTTTGGCATGTCTGGCATGCCTCTAAATTGATCAAGAAAGAAGTTTAGCTAATCCAATCTCAATTTAAAAAAAAAATAAAAAGATATAAAATTTTGATATTTTTTTTTAGCCGATCAAGTTTTTATCTGAGCTGATTAAGATATGATCATAGCCAACTCACCTATATGGATAGCCAACTTAGCCTCAGGCCTAGGGTGAAGATAGAAGATTAAAGATTTTAGAGATTGTCTTGAGCTAACCATGAAAATAATATAGCCGATTAAGATAGGAGTTTAGCTGACTCACACATATATGATAGTTGACTCAGTCTTAGAGATAGAAAAAGATAGAAAGCAGCAAAAGTTTACAAGTTCTTTAAGCTGATCTAGTTTCAGATAGACAGACATATAGGAAGCAGAAAAATTTGTATCTAATCCTGAGCCATCTCAAAGTTTCACTTAGCTAACTCAGCATTAATTTCAAGTTAGTTGACAAAGAGCTTAGATGAGTTGACTTATAGATTTCTGATAGAATAATGGTTAGTTTTTTGGATTATTTCAAATAACTATATTTTATATGGAATGACTATTTTTGAGCTTCCAATAGTTAGAGCATTAAATAGTAGATATTTTTAAGGCCATAAAAGTGAATAAATCATATGGGGGACCAAGAAATTGAAGCTATTAAATTTGTTAAAAAAATATTCAAGCTATTTGAGTGGAAAAAAAGAGAGAGAGGAAGAAAATTAAAAGAGCTTTTAATTCTCACCTTCCCATAGTTACTCAATTAAAAGGAGAGGAAGAGTGCACTTAATTGAGCTAATAACCATCGATCAAGAGCATTCAAATTTTCATCAATCCTCGTTTAAGCATTCGAGGAAGAAGTCAAAACAATTCAAGAGCTTAACCACTTCAACTTCTTCAATAGTTTAAAGATTTTATTACTTGAGCTTTAAATTCTTGTATATCTTTCTTTTACTGTTGTGACAAGTTTCTTAGAGAAGAAATTTGGGTCTTTTAAGAGTTGATCCATGCTATAAATTGGATATTGTAAGATTTTAGTTGGTGAGCCAGTGAAAACTAATTGGGTTGATTGTAAGCTCGAAAGAATAATCGATTATAAGATTTTTGATTGGTGAGCTATAAAAAATAAACTAGATTAGATTGTGAACCTATAAAAACAATTGAACTATAATGTTATGGGATTATAGTTGAAATTTTCAAGTAGGTTGACTTGAATTTAGGTGTTGAGTTGAGCACTGAACTACTATAAATTTTTTATATTTATGATTGTATGATTGTATTTATTTTTATTCTTTCACTGCAGTTTTAATTACTACCAAGCATTGTATAAACACCTTTTAATTTATTGTTTTGCATAAGTATTTCAAATAATTTTTAAAAAATCTAATTCACTCCCTCTCTTGGGTTGCCATCTTTGAAAAAAAAATTTTGAGGATGAAATTTTTTTTTAGGGGAGAGAATGTGATACCTAGCCAAAAAAAGAGAGCCCAATTAAAGATGCATGAATTTTAAAGTAGGCCAAATTGAGAAAAAAATAAATAAAGAAAGAAGATGCCCAGTGGGAGTCTTGTTCTTCCCAAATTTATCGAACAAAATTTGACCTTAAGCTAGATTCGATGCCCTACTGGCTCTATTTAGAGCTTCTCACCTTCGATTTGATTTCCTCATTAACAATCCTAGCTCTAATAGCCACCCATTTCTTCCTTGGCTTTCTTCTCGAACACCGATCACCACCAACATTATGACCATCACCATACGTCATCGAAAGCTAGGTAAGAACCTAGCAATCTTTGACTTGCCATCCTCTCCATTTTCTGTGATCTTTAGATCCTAGATTTTGGCCCTTTATCACTAGATATTTGCTAAGAAGGGTGATGCCCTATTTTTCCTATGTTGAAAGATCAGCCCTCCTATTTTTTGGCTACTTTTACCGTTGATGCTCATCTTCAAGGTCCCAATCCGATCCCTTGTGGTGGATTGTAGCCATGGTCGGAGCCTAGTAGCCGGATTCCATGGTTTCATAGGTTAAAGGGCTGAAGCCCTATTTTGATGATCTCTTTTTTGACTTTTGATGTTATTGTTGACTGCCAGATGATAACTATCGGCTATCCCACCCAGCCTTAGCCATAGCCCTACTGGTAGTGCTTCCTTATTTTCGAAATAGATGAGAAATGGTAGTCCCCTATTTGGTTGGGAACTAGAGAAGGAAAAAAAAAAGAAAATGGAGAGAAAAGAAAGAAAGAAAAAAGAAAAAAAAGAAGAAAAAGAAAAAAGGAGAGGGGTTTATCTCTCTTCTCTCTTCCTCTCTCTTCCCACTTTCTCTCTCCACTTTCTTTCTCTAGAATTATTTTTCTTCCTATGAAGTTTTCTCTCTCTAAAGTTAGTCTAGGAAGGACTTTCTTTCAATAATTTTGATTGAGCTTAGTCAAGGGTCGTGATCTATGGTCGTCGGACAACATACCGGTATTCATCTTGACCAGATCAAGATACCATTAAATTTGATCACCCATGATTTCTATCAAATTTTTTGTACATTAATGTAATCATGATTTGATAAAATCACCTTGATCGGGCCGATCGGGATGTCAAAAATTGTTGACTGATCACCATGTCCCATTTTGTTAATTTCTCTCTCCACATAATTTATGAACCTAATGAAGGGTCCCTGGCTCTGTTACTTTGCATCTGAGTTGATCTGATAGACAGATTTTGAACTATCCTATAGATCGGATAGTATATCCATACCATCTGAGTCTATGTCAAGTATCGTCAGATCCTATCTTTGTTGATCTCTATTGAGTTCTTGTATGTTAGTTATCTTTGATTAGATGAAGTTACTTTGATTGAGTTGACCTTGGATCGCCGAATGATATATTGACCTCCACTTTGTTCTTGTTAGACAATACTGATTTGATCATCCTTGATCTATGTTGAACCACCTATCTCCTAGTTTAATCTTGGTCGATGAAGTTATGATAATTAGATCGATCTAGACTATTGGATGCAACTATCCGTTAATTCTATCTTTCCATAGTTATTAATATCATTCCTAATTATTGGACATAATTCTGTATAGGGGTGTTGTAGTCTTGACAAGAAAATATTCAATAGGGATTCTGCAATATGATTTATTTATAGAAGATTTGAGAAAGACTTCTAAAATTGTTTGGATCCTATCAGAGTATGTATCAAGTAATGAGCCATCCTTTTGAAATATTTCATCATTTATTTTGAAAGCAAATAATTAGTATTTGATTTATGTATGATTTATGAAATTGCATTTTGAATAAAAAGTGATTTGCAAATTTAAGATTTTTGATCTAATAGTTTATTGATTTATTATGAAATATGTATATATTAAATAGAATTATGATATATATGTTAGTTTGCAGAAGTGCTTTAATACACATCGAATTTGAGCTCTCAGTCTAACTATGTCATCTGGACCCTGTTAATGGGGTTTGTGTATTAATTTTCTATAATATGCCGATGGGGTTTGACACTCTGAATGAGATTTTTATTTTGTTTTGACCTCTCACAGACTATAAGTATGGTCATAGTTAAGGCTATTGAGTTATATATTATTTAATTTGAATCAAATTTATAATTTTATATGTATATGAATATTTAAAAATATTTGATTACTTAAATTAGTATAAAATATATTCTTATATTTATTTATGATATTTATTTTTGAACATCATATCTTATGATAATATCTGTAATATTTAGTTGAGATCTCCATTATTTATTGGGCTATCGAGCTCATTACTATTTTTCTTTTTGGATTTAGATTCTTAGTTACAGACATAAGTACTACTTTGGGAGTGAGTTTAGTGGTAAGAGTTGATAGTATCAATCGAGTTTAGACATCGATTTATTATTATATTTTATAAGATTATTATTTGAGACTTAATTGATGTAAGATCTTTTAAATATCATTAAAATTTTGTGAGAGATTAAAGTTAATTTTAGTTTATTAAATTTTGAATTTAATTTATTATCAATTCTATTGTAATATATTAATATCATGTTTAGAAAGCCTTGCATGCTTGCGAAAAGAGTTCTCTATGAGTATGTGGTGGTTGTCATGACTCCTAGACTCGCGATCTCAGATCGGAGGTATGATAATTTAGTTCTTTAGTTTAGGCACTTCATACAAGTTTTATAATATCTTAGATATTTATTATTTATTTGTTCACTTTGGAGATATTGTCAATTATTTTTCACCTTAATTTTGTAGATTGTTTTGTTTCAATATGCTATTAGGGCTATAAATGGATTGGATTGATTTTCTTTTGATAGAAGATTAACTCAAAATAAATCAAATTTAGGTATAATGATGGATAAATATTATACACAATCCAATTAGACCCACTTGGAGCCTACATGTTGGATCTAAAGAGCGCAATTTTATACTAGCAGCCATAAGATTAATAGAACATAGACTCATATAATTCTTGTTTGATAACTCAAGTTTATGTTGGCTATATATTTAGCTATAGGATGCACTAGATTTGTGAAAACCACAAAATATTGAACAAAAGTTTTATAGGTGCATTTCTATATCACAAGAGATCGAGCTAATGCTATGCTATACAATTGAATTATCCAAAGAGAATTAGACTATGCTCTAAAAGAAGCAGTACCAAAGTAAACTATTAGTATGGGTGGGAAAAAAGATAGAATTATCTATTCATATTGTTTTACTATTTGATAATAAATCCTAAATGCATGTTTCGTAAATCATGAATAATTTATGGGAATTCTTAATTGTTACATAGTTTCTTTTAGAGAAAATTAACCAACATAATTAAATAATAATTCAAGATATAGAAGTTTTTTTGACTTTGAAAACCTTATGGGAAAGTAGCATTTGTACAAAACCATAATACATTTATTAAAATGTTTCAAAAATCTAAATGGTAGTTTTTTTTATAAATGTAATTTGGTTCTTAGAATTTTATATCACAAGGATTGAAGAAACTTATGCTTGGTTTAGCAATTTGTATCTTGCTCGTTTTTTAAAAGAATGCAATAATTCTCTCTAGATCTATTATGATTAACCTATTGGTATTATTATTTATAGAATTTGTGGGTCTAGTTTGACTTGAATTATGATGCTTAACATGCTTCTTGGTTGATTGAAGAATTGATTGGTGCCTTTGGTATTGCTATGATCTAATTTATAGGGAGTTTGGTAGAGGATAGATTAACTCTCATTTTGTAGTGAACTTGCCTTTGAATATTTAAATAATTGCATTCATGGAAAAAAATCCACATATTTAGGTGGATCAAGAAGTAGAAAAAGTAAACTTGTGTACAAATAGACTTTACAGTAAAGTAATATTTTGAATAATTTAGCTATGCATGTTAGACCTCGCCTATTTGGTCTAGCCAATCATAGAAATAAGCCCAAGAGACAACGAAAAGGAGGGAAATACCTTCCCTTCCCTTATTCGAGTCGGAGGAGTCAGACTCTGGCTCCTCTTCAATTTTGCTAGAGGCTAGGAAATCTTAGTCTCCATCATCTATAAAGCCGGACTTCCACCCTCTTGAGCCATCAGTTGATTGTTGTCATAGAAAAAGGAAAGGGGGTTGCAGCTACATCATTGCTAGAGCTGAAGCATTGCTGCCTCTCACCTCACTGGTACTTTGTTTCCCCCTCTTATCCCTTCTTTGAGCAATTGACATTGGCTGGAATCTCATCAAGAGATTGTTGGATTTCAACAAGCAAATAAAATGCTCTATATTGAGATCCACCCTCTCTTCCATTGGTTCTCTTTTGACGGCCAGTCGAACCTCTAGCCAAATCTTCTTATATTTTTTCTTGACCCACTCAGTGGAGCCTCAGTGACCGATGAGCAAGCTTGGAGCTCTGATCCCTTATTTTAGGCAGAATATTGTATCAATTTTTCTTTTTTTTTTTCTATCATATTGTTGCTGGTTGTCATTGTGTTTGTCACTATCACCATCTCACCAAACGTTGGGCATCTGGTAGGTGCTAGTCACCACTAGTGCCTTTCCTTCATCCAGTTCAAGGACTTCAACCCCAGCCCTATTTTAGAGAGAAATCTTTATGGTTCACTTCCTTGTTTTCCTTTCTCTTCCCTCTTTTTCCCTCTCCTCTCTCTCTACATGGTTTAGTAGACCCAATGGAAGGTATGAGAGACCCTAGGTTGACCCCAATGAGGGGTTCAGGACCATTGTTACTGGTGATCATCCATCTTGTTGGTCTTCACCCAAACCTTCATTGGCCATCTAATGATCCATCATTTACAACTTTTGACATATTACTTTTATCTTGTTTTGCTCCTAGTTTTTTTATTTTGTAAGTTGATACCCAGATCAAGTTTAATTAGGCTGATGAACATTATTGCCAACCATCTTTACGTTTCTCTCTTATGATTTTTTCGTCATTAATGGTAAATCACTATAGTTTTCTTGATTGTTGGTTGTAGTTCTATGGAGATGTAACCATCCAGACAAGGAGATACCAAGCAAGAGGGTTTATGCTCTAATCCCTAAGTTAAGATAAAACTCTAATTTCTTATTTATTTAGTCTCAAATTAGATAATATAGATAATTTAGAACTCCAAAATTGAAAAAATAGTAATACTTAATTTATTTCTTATACCAATAGTTGATCAAGAATTAGTTGGATTTATATGGCTCATTGGACACGCTCGGCATGGATTGGCAGACATTGTGATAGAGTTTCTTATTAGTAGAGGTAAGAATCCCTTGACATGATTACTTATATGTATGTTTAGTTATGCATTATGTGGTTTCAATTTTGTATGACTGATTAACATTGATTTCTAATTGTCGATATAATTAATTATGTTTTCTATATCATATGCATATATCAAATGTTGTGGCTCTAACAGATAGTTCGTATTATGATACTGGTTACTTGAAATCTTGAAAGAAATATAATGTTATACTATATTTACTTGATATGATTAAGATTTTGTAGGGTTCCAAATGGTGCAGCGAAAGACTGGCATTTAAAATTTTTATTCAAAACACCAAGTGCACCAAAAATCCTAATGCCCAAGATCCTTTGACTATAGCAATCAAAGTATAAATAAATAAACATGATAAGAGAAATATCTATAATGCTTATTCTAATTGTCACTAGGTATCCAAGTATTCATTCTCCAACAGTGATCCACACAGAAACCAATCCAAGGATAGTGCTCCTTTTTGAACTTTGCTTTAAGAGTTCTAGCCCCTAGAACTCGAATAGCCTCTCATTGATCAGGTTTCTTCAAGAACCTAACTTCACCCACTCGAAGATATTCTCCTGAACTTCTAAACCTCTCCTTCAGAACCTTCTTTATCTTTGTCAGGACCTCACTTAGGCTTTTCTTAAATATAGAAAGCCTTATCCTAAAACTAGGGAGAGGAGAGAGGCTTGTCTGAGCTAGGAGGGGACTCTGGAAGAGATTTTGGAATGAATCAGAAACCCAGCACCATGGGCCTTTTATAGGTGAGTAAGGAGTGTGTAGGGATGAGTCATAACTCTTCCTCATGTCCTCTAGTTGTTGCATGTCTTGAGAGAGGAGTTCGTTCAAACAAAAGGACTCTTCTCCAAGGGATGCAATTACTCTCCTCACCCGCACGTGTGCCATGTTCAAGAGGCATTTAGGTGTCCATCCACTTATCAGATAATTTTGATATTTGCCATATAAAATCATATTTGAATTGAATACAAATGATAGGGATATTAGATATGGAATGCCCCTTTTTGTCCTATGGCAGAAGGATTCTTCATGCGATGAGTCACGTGATTTCTTTCCTTCGCACGTGCAGCCTTCATTCTAGAAATTCTCCATACCAAAATAAGTACAAAAAAAATCTATCTCAACCTTTGAGATGTGTGCTAGAGAGTGAAAGGTGATTTGGGCTGGCACATGGGTCTTAATCCCATATGAGAAGGACTCTATTCCTTCTCAACACACCATGGCGCGTGCCCTTCCTTTCTTGCATGCCTAGAGTCCAACCTAGCTTGGACTTTATCAAATGGCACCTTATGAGGCTATGTGGCACTATCCAATGGCTACCACACTCAGATTCAAATCTAAATTAGCTTTGGCTTAATTTGATTTGATCAGAAAGTAAGATTCGAACCAAATCGAATCCAATTCAAGGAGCTAGGATTTCCACACATGCTAGCATGCATATCGAAAACCTGATTGGATCCCCAATTTTAATCAACTATATCAAATGGATCCTTTATCAATTCTTTTATATGGATGATCTATTGAGTTTTATGTCTAGCTAACAGTAGATCTGGGTACATGTTGACCTAGTTTGATTAGAATCCTTCTAATTGATTAAGATCCAAATCATATCGATCCGAGTTCAGTAATTAAAACTCTTTCTCATTGGAGATCAAATAAAACTCTTTAATTTGATCAAATTTATAAGTCAAGATTGACATCTAGCAATGTATCATGACTATCCAGAAGATATAAAATTTGATGAAAATATCAAATACATCTTTCAGTGGTAAGTTACTGTGTAATTCAATCTTTCGATCATCCCGCATCCTGAATATATTTATGAGTATAGAATCATGTCAAACTCAAATACATATTTATATCAATTCTCCATCAATCAGTGATGACTTCAATGATGAAGCATTAAAATTTTTTTTTAATCTTTATCCTACTTTGGCCAAAGACTTTCTAAGTCATCTAGAGATGAGAATACATAGGATGACATCTCTTCTTACTAAGAGTGATCGATTCTTTATTGACTGATTCATAACTTTCATACACACTCCATCATATCCAAAATATCCCATACATGTCTTTATGTCATATTTGGGTATGAACCAAAATATGAATTTATGTACATAAGATTCCATGGTGGTCTCAGGTCTAAAGATCACTTGTACAACTCTTACTTAGAAATCTTTTTTTTATATGTAAGTAAGACTTCATAAGTTATTCTCTATTGGTGAGTCAATTCAGTGAACTCATTTTCTAATGAGCCTCCATATCCTTGTATTAGTGTCTCACATAAGTGACTTGTGAGATTAGCCACCCTATCCGTTGAGCATACATAGGATGTGCCAGTCTATCCAAAATATTGATCTTTGACTCAATACTCTTATGATCAGAAATATTTAAAATTAAGATTTTAAAATTTTAGATCTTACTGGTATAAACTCTTCATAGCCCTAAAATCATTGTCCTAATCTATGAGGTTCATCATAATCTTAAATACAATAAGATATAGCTATAATGATGAATCAATGTCTCATTTATTTTATAAATAAATAATATTATTTCATAAGTTGGAAGATTACAAAAAAAAATTCTATCGTATCACTCATGTGATTGGCTTGTAAGGCACTATTCTTTCAGATTTAATAAAATGATGGTTAATAAGAGGTGTTTGGATTAGTCATATTAAACTATCGATAATCTCATCATGGATAGGAATATGGCATTATAGCTCATCATAGATAGTAATATGGTAATATGGATCGCCTGCCATGAGTAGGAACATAGTACTAAGGATAGCTCTGTCATGGATAGAAATGTAGTACTTAAGTTTGCTGATCATGGGCTAGAGAGTGGCCACTTAGTTCAAAACCTAACAACAACTATTAATTGATCCAGGTCCTATTAATGAGATAGATGATAAGTCATATGAAATCACTGATAATATTTATGATTGATGGATTAATGATGATACACAATATATTTTATATGTATATATAATGATTTAAGATATATTGGATGCTCGATATGAGATTTCATGGTTTATATTTTTACTTTGATATTATTTATTAGCTACTTTTGAGTTATATTATTATATTGATGTGGATGTGTGGGGATTCTTATTGGACTTTAAAGCTTACACCATCTTTTTTTTTTCTTTAAGTACTACAAGATGCTTGGTACTTTGCTATGGTTTGGAATTCTAAAAAGAGGATGAATAGTTAGAGCACTGTTGATTCCTATCTAGTAAAAGAAATTTGCAATTGCATAACTCTTGTTTCTTAAGAATGATAGATTATTTTATCTTGATAAGAATGAGATTCATATGGTTCAACTATATTGAGGTTGTGATGAATTTATAGACCTTATATATTTTCTAGGGTCTTGTCTTGGGAGTGCATGGCCATATCATATGGCCCATGTTATGGATTTGAGATGTAAATGACTTTGGAAAATATCAAGAATTTGTTAAAAGTACAACAAACATTTAGGTAAAAAAATTTGAAGCTTAAAAGTAATGAATCAACACTTGCGATGAGGCAACAACTAGTAGACATAGCAATACTTATTATCACAACAACAATATAGGTTTCATTAATTGGTAAATTTGAAAACACAACTTATTTTTAAAATAATAAAGTTAGGAACAATATATGTTATATAATAAAAATCATGAACAATTGGAGAAGTATTAATTTTATTTTATTACTTGAGTATACCTTGGGATCATCCCACTAAGCAAAAATTATAAATATTATATGAACTTCTCAAAATTTGGAGGACATCATTTTATGGGTGTAGCTAGCGTCCAATTAACCAAAACCTGACATGGGCTAAGATAGTTTATATAAAGGCAGACCAATATATGCCTAATTTAGATTAGGCTTGAGTTGATATTTTTCTAAAAGTGATTTCAGGTTAGGTAGGGTTTAGGCTAAGATCTTAGTTGCCTCCCTCAATTCAAATTCCTATAATAGGGTGCTTATGTTGAAGTCATATGTGAGGGTTTTTATCCCAATCAAGTAAATAGAGTGAGAAAGAAAAATTTATATACATGATTGAGCTTACAATTTAATGTCTTAAGCTTTTGGATCGAGTTAGATTGCAATATTTATAGCAAGGACTCCTATATTGGACCCATTATTCCCCTAGCAAGTGATATTAGAGCCACACATATGAAGATCTTGGGTGGCCCTTGTTGTAGAACAAATTCAAATATGATATATATAGTATAAAATACAACCAAAACAAATAGTGTAAAAAAAGAATACAAATATTGCATAAGGAATACAAGAGACTACCACCAAAGCCCCATATACTGCTGAAGCCCTTCTCCTTAAGCTCTCAAAATTCCCTTGCTTTTTATTCATATCACAAACCCTAAAATTAGATCTTTCAAATAATTATTAAATTTATTTGATGGAGAATTTGTAGTTGTCAAATGTCTAAAACTTATTAAATTCTAGAAAGAAAAATATGAAAAAATATTGTAAACCTCCAAAGTACATTGGGGGAAATAAAAACTAAGTGGGCAATAAAAATCAAGCATAAAATAAGCAAAATTTTAATGTATATTTAGTTTGTGGCAAGAGCAGGTATATTATTTGAATTTATAAATTTGTAAACATGAACTTAATCCTCGAGCCAACATAACTATGAAGCCATTTGTGGCAATGATAGCAAATATAAACATGGTGAGTAGAGCTGATCATGAGCTGGGTCTTGTGCATATACTCTATTCTTTTTGGTTAGCCTTTGGGCTGTATCTATTTAAAATTTGAACATTTCTATGCCCAAGCCCACTCCATGATCAGCTCTAATGGTAACATATATTGATAGGTGGTTGGTCAACTTTGATACTACTTGACATATTTGTTATGTTAAAGATAGATTCAAAGTTTGCACTCCTTATAAGGAGCCTAAAACTATGATACTTGATGACTCACATATCAACCAAGTGCTTAGAAGTAGAGAGATTGAGTTAAAATTCATCCTTGGAAGAATGTTGACTTTGAAAGATATGTTGTGCATATTCATGAGGAAGAATTTGATATTAGGTTTTCTTCTCAACATGGCTTGCTTCAAGCAAAATATGGAGTTTGATCAATATATAATCATTAAAAAAATATTTTTATGGGCAAAGGTTGCGCTAGTAATAGAATGTTTAGATATGCTAGTTCTACTTGTTTGCTCTTTTCTATTAAATTTTGACATGCCCATTTGTCATATAAATAGTAGATATATGGAAATCATGAGTAATTTAGGATTAGTACTATTTGGAGATAATATGTCGTCTAGGTCGAAGACAAGCTAATGGAAGACCCATGATGAGACATATACGGTTGTCACCATAGCACTATTGGAGATGAATGAATATGATCCCAGTGGTAGATATACTATCCTAAAATTGTAGAACTTCAAGAAGAGCTATAAAGCTACACTGAAAGAGGTCATTCAGTACGAATGAAGCAGTGGAAGATCTAGATAACTTTGAATCCCATCGATCCTCACTTTCCAATTGATCCTTTCCAGGTGGAGCTGCCTGATGAAAACTCTACCAATTCTAGCTTTGGTCATCGATCCTAGCTTCAGCCATTAACCTAGGCTTTAGCCACCCGTATAAAGCTTCAGTCGTTGATCTCAGCCACAAACATCGGAGCAACCATCATCTCGATCTGAAGCTTACCAACCAAGCCAGATCCCATCTGAGAGTTTCGTGCCTCTTTTCAAATTCAAAGCAGCCTAGCTGGCTCCGAAGCAAATGAGGCATGTATAACTGCTGTATCCCGAAACTCTCAGCCCCAAATCTTACCTCACTATATCCGAATCTGTCAGAACGGATCGAAAATGCTGCACCTAAACGGCTCTTATCTCTATATATAAATGGAGGCATCAAAGGGACCCTTAAGGTATGTATAGATTTTCTTTAACATGCTTTTTCTCATCTATTCTCTGAATTCTAACTTGAGCTTTGGAGAGTCTTTGTCGGAGACAACTTTGGTTAGGACTTATTTGTAGGTCGCTTTTTTTGGAAGGATGCACCCATACCTCAACTCCAGCCATCCCGACTAAGAGTCAGATTTCAAAGACAACAGATTGATGCTAGATGGAGGGCCTAGGTCCATTTTATTGAGGAGTGCACCATTTTTTCACTATGCCATTATGAAGAACATCCTCAAGACATTTCGGACAATCCATCATTACTGTTCCCTGTGCGATCGAGGACCTAAATGAAAATCATATCTTGGCATCCCAGCAGGCACCACCCCCACAACCATCACAGTCGGTGCCTGGAGCGAGTTAGGACCAGCTTGCCATACTGGTTGCTCAGGTGCAAGCACTAACCATAGCAGTTGATGCCATGTGACAGCAGGGTCTGGTGCAGGTGGCACCCTCATAGTGACCTCCTCAATCTCCACCACAAAGCCCAAATAGGGGGAGGCAAACTAGGTTCAATCAGCCTCGAAGCTCCGAGTGCAGGAGGTATTCACCTACTTTCAATTATGGAAAGGGCTCTACCCCAGGTCTGTCACCGACTTGTCATGTAGGGACCCGCATGATTCACGATGCCGACATGGATCGAAGATTTTAGGAGATGAATAGGAAGATTGACGTATTGCAGCATCAGGCTACTAGGCAAGAGGATCAGGCTGGCTTTCATATGGACCCATCATTCTCTAAAAGGATCATGTAGAAACCACTACCTCTTGACTTCAAAAGTCCTCAACTGGAGAATTATGATGGGTCAACCGATCCGATCGACCATCTGGAGAGTTTCAGAACTCTCATGCTTCTCCATAATGCTAGCAACATGATCCTATGCAGAGTCTTCCCTTCCACTTTAAAAAAGGTTCTATCCATTCATTTGAACAGATGAGCCAAATGTTTGTTTCACATTTTGCAACCAGCAAAAGGCATCGCTGGTTATCGGCATCTCTGGAACACATTAAATAGAGGAAGAAAGAATCAATTCAAGGATACACAGCTTATTTCAATGTAGCTGTCTTAGAAGTGCACGACCTGGATTAATCAATTGCTATGACCGCCTTCCTAGGTGGACTTTAGAAGAATTCTTTCCTTTATTCATGATAGAAGAAATATCTATAAGACTTCATGGAGATGTTAGAATGGGTAGAGAAATATGCTTAAGCAGATGAAACTTTTGAGAAGCATAGGGTCCCAACTGAACCATTGATGAAAAAAAAAATGAAGAGTAGAAGCTCACACCAATGTCAGAACCCTTATGGGATAGCCCATGATCCAGGACTCCTTCATGGCATAGGAGGTCTACAACACCACCTCGAGCCACAAGATGTAGAAGCCCCCCTCAGGGTAGCATCATCACCTATCGAGACACTGATCCCCCCAAGCAAGATTTACCAATTGCACTCCCTTGAATGCTTCCAAGGTGCAAGTACTTATGAAAATTTGAGAGCAACTTTCGAGGCTTGCTAGGCTGAAATCTCATCCAAAAAATCGTAATCGAAGAAAGTATTATCCTACCATTGAGATCATGGGCACAATACAGAAGACTGTATCTAACTTCAAGATGAGATCGAGGAGCTTATTCAGAGGGAAAGACTAGATCGCTTCATCTGCTGAATAAGGGAGGGTCCGGCACAACCCCCAAGAGCACCTCGACATTCAGAACAACCCCATCAGGAACCTCCAATGGAGAATCAACCTATGGTGGGCATTATTAACGCCATTTTTGGAAGGCATAGAGAGGCAAAGCCAGAAAGCTCGACTAAGAGGAAGAGAACTGAAGAAGCAATTACATTCTCTGAGAAGGATGTGGAAAAAGTCCAATTCTCCAAAAATGATGCGATGGTTGTCTATGAGAATCACCAATTATAATGCATGTCATGTCTTAATTGATAATGGAAGCTCAGTTGATGTTTTATTTTATGATACATTCTTCAAAACGGATATTGATCCAGATCGGTTGGGTAAACTTAGTTCACCCCTAGTGGGCTTCACGGGAGACTCCATCCTAGTCAAGGAAGTCATCACCCTTTCAGTCGCAGTTGGACAACCACCCCATCAACCTCTTGTGAATATTGATTTTCTAGTTGTAAAGGCCCCTTCGGCCTCTAATGCCATTCTGAGATGCCCAGGGTTGAATGCCCTCAAAGCCATCGTATCAATTTATCACCTACTGATGAAGTTTCCCATCGAATATAGAACTAGAGTAGTTCGAGAAGATCAGATGCTGCCTCGCCATTGTTATGTGATCACCCTTCAAGGAGTGGCGACTACAAATCTACTCTCGATTGAAGGGCTTGATACTTGTGATGAACTAACCGAGGAGTGGGGGGAACTAGTAGAAGACCTCATGACGATCTCCCTAAATGAAGAAAATGAAGAGCACACAATTCAAACTAGATCAAAGCTAGATGAGGTAACTCGTGACCAATTAACGACTTTTTTGCAGGAGAATGTAGACATCTTTGCATGATCAGCTTTGGACATACTTGGATTCGACCCTGAAGTCATGTTATATTGGCTAAATGTGAATTCTACTTATCAGCTCATCAAGCAGAAGAAATGAAGCTTCACCCTCGAATGGCAGAAGACCATAGCCGAAGAGATAGACAAGTTGCTCAAGGCCGACTTCATACGAGAGGCAATTTATCTGAACTGGATCGCTAATGTGATCTTGGTGAAGAAGGTGATCAAATGAAAAATGATAAACTTGCATTGACTTTACAGATTTGAATAAAGCTTGCCCAAAAGACAGTTACCTGCTACCTCAGATCTACTAGTTGGTGGATGCCACCTCAGGACATGAACTCCTAACCTTTATGGATGCTTTCTCTGGTTACAATCAAATCTGGATGACGCTTGAAGATGAAGAAAAAATAGCTTTTGTTGCTGATTGAGGTCTTGTTTGTTACGGGGTTGTGCCCTTTGGCCTGAAGAATATAGGTACAACCTATTAGCTCATCATAAATAAAGTTTTTAAAGATCAGATCGAATAAAACATGAAGGTCTACGTGGATAACATGTTTGTCAAAAGTAAGTCCTCATAGGCCTACATTGATGATCTCAAGGAAGCCTTCACCACTCTTCGAAAGTATTAGATGAAGTTGAATTAGACAAAATGCGCCTTTGGAGTTGCCTCTGAAAAGTTCTTAGGGTTTATAGTCTTAGGTCAAGGAATAGAGGCAAACCCTAAGAAGATCCGAACCATACAAATTTTAAGAGTCCATTGAAGACTGTGAAAGAAGTCTAGCACCTCATGGGAAGGTGACAGTTTCATCTTCAAATTAGTAGAGCACTGTCTCTCCTTCTTCCAGATCCTTAAGTAGCCAAAGAACTTCTAGTGGACCAATGAGTGTCAATGGGCATTTAAGAAACTGTAGAATTACCTCGGCTCTATACCATTTCTGGACAAACTAGAGCCTGATGAAGAGCTCTATCTATATCTGACGGTCTCCCCTATTGAAATAAGTATGGTGTTGGTCTGCGAGCGAGATAAGGCCCAGAGGCCAATCTATTATATCAGCAAGACTCTCTAAGACACTGAAACTTGGTACATCGGATTAAAGAAGATGATCTACACTCATTATTTCAGTTAGAAAGCTCTGACCCTACTTTCAGGTACATAGTATTGTAGTCTTAATTAATCAACCTCTAAAGATGGTCTTATATCGGCCTGATATGTCAGGTTGACCGACAAAATAGATAATTGAACTCATGAAATTTGACATGATGTTCCGACCTCGCCCCTCCATCAAGGCACAGGTTCGAGCAGACTTCATCATGGAATGCACGATCCTGGAGGATAGCCAGGATAGCCACGAAGAGCTTGGACCATCTGAAGACCCACTAAAAAGTGAACTTGAGGGGCTTTGGATCATGAATGTGGATGGATCATTGAACTCTATAGGATCGAGGGCAGGCTTATTGTTGATCAGATCGAAAGAGTTCATCACAAAATATCTTGTGATTCAATTTTTAAGCCACCAATAATGAAGCAGAATATGAAGCTCTTATTGCTGGATTAAAAATTATAAAAGAACTCAAGGTACAATAGTTGAGGGTCTGCAGTGACTCTCAATGGATGGTTGGGCAAGTGAAGGATGATTATGAAGCAAGGGAGGAGAATATGAAGAAGTATCTACAAAAGATGAGGGACCTGATTTCAGTGTTCACTAACTTCTATACTTCACAGGTACCTAAAGTGGAGAACTCAAGAGCTAACTTGCTATCTAAACGAGCAACTTCGACATTAGAAGAACTCCCCAGAGAATCCTTTTTTGAAATTATGAAGATGCCTAGTACTGAAGAGCCAACTCCGATCTTGCAGATTGACGATGAGCCAAGTTGGATGGATCCCTTCATTCAATTTTTAAGAGATGGAACACTACCATTAGACTCTAAGAAGGCCTAAAAAATAAAGTACCAGATGCTTTGGTATATCCTTTATGAAGACAAGCTATACAAAAGATCTTTTTCCTTACCTCTTCTTAAGTGCTTAGGACCCTTCGAAGCTGATTATGCCATATGAGAGGTCCATGAAGGAATATGTGGAAACTACTTAAGAAATAGATCACTAGCCTACAAAATATTATGATAGAGATATTATTGGCCTACTATACAGAAAGATGTAGCCGATCTAACTAAACAATAGGATTGATGCCAGCACAACACCAACATATACGATGATAATTGGCTGTACCCCTAACTACAATAAGCACCCCTTGGTCCTCTATCCAATGGAGAATGGACCTCCTTGGTCCATTCCCTTCGGCATCGGATAAGGAAACTTTTTATTGACCGCTATCGACTACTTCACTAAGTGGGTCGTGGTCGAGTGTTTAGCTAAAATTACTATGGCAAAGGTAAAGGACTTTATCTGAAAGTATATTTATGTTGTTTTGGCCTTCTTCGTATGGATAACGATCATCAGTTTTGGCCTTCTCCGTATGACATCTTTCATCATTTCACCTTGGTAGGCCATCCACAAGCTAATAGAGAAGTTGAAGTAACTAATCAAACTCTTTTGTAAGGATTGAAGGCTAGGCTGGACCATGCTAAGAGATCATGGGCAGGTGAGTTACATCATGTACTATGGGCCTATAGAACTACTCAAAATATTCCAACTGGAGAAACCACTTTCAGTCTCTCTTTCAGGACTGAGGCAGTAATCCAAATGGAGATTGGGCTCCCCTCCCTCCAAATTGAAAACTTTGATGATAAAAGAAATTCGGAGTCACTCTGAGTGAACTTAGACCTACTCGAGGAAACTCATGAGAAGGCATGAGTCAAAATGGTAGCTTATCAACATCGAGTGGCTCGCTACTATAATTTTCATGTATGAAGTAAAGAGTTTAGGGTCGGCGACCTAGTCCTGCATCATGCTGAAGCATCTCAGCCCAATAAACAAGAAAAGCTTTCTTCTAGATGGGAAGGACCTTATCGAGTTGATGAAGTTATTAGATTAAGAACTTACTATTTAAAGCAATTGAATGGGACCCCACTATGGCGACCTTAGAACTTAGAGAACCTATAGATGTATTATCAATAAAATTTTCCTTAATGAAGTTCGTTGTTGACTCATACAATTTTTGTAGATAAATTATTCGCAAGCTTAAGCTCCACTTTTTTCGGCGAAGCCTACTAATTGCACTCCATCGGTCAAAAATGAAGCCAGCTCTTTGCACTTTGTCTTAAGTGAAGCTAGCTCATTGCACTTTGCCTTGATAGAGCCTGCTAATTGTACTCCATTGGTCAAGAATGAAGCCAGTCCATTGCACATCATTATCTGGATGAAGCTTGCTCACTGTACTTCATCCAATGAAGCCCACTGATCTTAATCATGCAAGATGAAGAACTTGACAGTCGGAAAGAGAGAGCTAACCTCTAGGGACTCTTAAAACAAAGTTTTGGAAGATGAAGTAACCTATTAGAAATCTCAATACAAAGTCGGATGAAAGTTAACTTGCAAGGGTCTTTGTAAATCCCCTAACGCGAAGCTTAAATACATTTAAGTTTGGATCGTTTGAGTACAAGAGAACTGAAGTAAAGAAGAACAGGTAAAATAACATCAATTCAAAGTATTTCATTTCAAAATTAATTACAATAATCAAGCCATTACAAATCAACAACTACACAAAGGAAAAGAAAAGCACATCTATTATATAGAAGATCCGCTTTTGATCGATAGAGCTTCAGTGCGTTGCGGACCCAATACGCCCTCGACGGACAGATTTTCAGGACTGATGTCCCCAACTTTAGGAACTTTGAGGAGATTGATGTCCACTTTGGAGAAGAGTTAGGCAACGAAGCTTTGCATTCTCCAAAACCATCCTTGAAAGTTGTT
The DNA here is from genome assembly GCF_000442705.2 of Elaeis guineensis. Taxonomy (NCBI): domain Eukaryota; kingdom Viridiplantae; phylum Streptophyta; class Magnoliopsida; order Arecales; family Arecaceae; genus Elaeis; species Elaeis guineensis. Next base: position 16,992,126 of record NC_025999.2, on the reverse strand, counting down.
ACAGATGCATTCGTGGTTCGGAGGGTCATCTTAAGGTGGGTGGTGGCAAGTTGGGACTCCTTATACTTAACTTTGCCTTTGGTGAATCTACTTGCTGCCACACTCTCAGCCAATTTGATATAAAACTGTACCATCATAGACCTCTCTTTGTTCAAGGTTTGAAGGAACTTATCAATAGCCTTCGAAGCGAAAGTCAACTCGCTTTGAAGTCCAATGACTGCCAATCTCTCTTTATTCACTGACTGGTTAAGATCATGAATCACTCTTTGAGCTAAATGAAATTCACCTTGAAGCTTACTTATTCTAGCAACCGAACCCCACCTAACCTCCTTGACAGCTTAGGATGCTGCTATGGTATACTTCAGATCGATAATTATTTCACGAGTCGAATGAAGCTCTTCGCACACATGAGCTACCTTCGTGGCCATGCTCCACATCGCTTCTCCACCCACCTTCGCAAACTTGTTACATTCTTCGTTCAGCCAAGATCTCCTTTTGTAATACTCTTTATCGGTCTGTCTAAGGCATCCGCTTAAATGTTTTGTCTCTGCCAAAGCTTCATCATGGCTTTTCTTCATCTTCAAGAATTTGTTCAGCTTCACCTGCTTCCTTTTTGGCTTTCCTGATGCTTTGTTTAAGGGTTTCGATCCTAGGCCTTATTGGCAAAGTTGTGGCTATAGGTGAAGGTTTCACACAATGATGTCTGCAATAACCACAACGATCAGCTTGCAAAAATAAAGACACCATGAAGAACAATACATGCGTCAAGGAGGAGCCCAGAGGTAAAAGAAAGTTCTTTTTTCATTAATGAAAAATTTATTCTTACATAGGTAAAAGAAGAAAAATGATACAAAGTTTAAGTATCTGCAACCTCGATCTGAGGGTTGGCGGAAGAGCTTGGAGAAGCTTCAACTGACTATTCAGATCCTTCGGCCAGTTGTGATGGAAAAACTTTGACGGTGGCAGACACCAGCACACCCCCAGATGTTGGACCAGACTTTGGCATCTCTCCAGCTGTTACAAGATCGAGAGCCTGATCTTCCTCAACTTCTCCTTCTTTCTCTTCTCCTCCTCGTTCTTCTTCTTCATCCAAGAAGGCCAAGTCCAAGTCCGAGAAGCGCACCTCTATCTTTTGGTGGCAAACATCTTGATCAGCAATAAAAGCTTTCTGGCCAAATTCAACCTTCTTCCTGGAGAGGTCCTTCGATGCTCGAAAAGTTTTTTTGGCCAGACGCCTAGCTTCAACGATCCGATCCTCAGCCTTTTTCTTGGCTTCAACAACTTTGGCCTATGCCACTTGCTGCTTCTTCTTCTTCAAGGCCAAATCTGCTTTGACCTTATCCAATACCTCCTTCAGGTGTTTGGCTTTAGCTTTGGCCATCTCTATCTTCGATCGAGCCTCGATCATAGGAGTGTCTGCCTCCTCACATTTTTTTTGTGCATCGACCACATCCCCCCAAGCAATCCTCAAATTATTGATAAAGACAGTGATGTAGTGACCCAATTACACTTAGAAAAGAAGAGTTTGTAGATAAAGATGGAGAAAGAGATAATAGAAAAAGGAGAGGGACTCATCCGAATTATGGAGGTCATAGCCTCCCTCTATTACTCCCGAAGCTCTACCCCTCGACCCTACTCCGATCAGCATTGAGAAGCATCCTCTTGAATGTGTAACAGGCAGTTCTCCAATCCTCAAAAGTGGTATCAGGAAATGAAGATGTGCCCTGCCTTTGCTCGATGGATACCTCGATAGAATCCAAGTTAATTGTTCAGCTTGGGGAGTGGGTTGGTTGCTCTCCTCGGCTTGGGGGGAAGGAAGTGCTACAAGCTTCGGGGTGCGAGACTGAATCCGGGGGGAGGGGGGGTGGCGCTGACATGGTTCCTGCCTAAGTAGAAGAGACTGAAGGAGGCACCTTTTTATGGCTAGCTTTGGGGCCTTCTGCTTTTTTTGGACCCCGACGATAGCCGATGAAGATGCTTTTCTTTTCTTCAATATATTTTTCCTCAATTGTTCAAGCTCTTCGGACTTCATTGCTGTAACAAATTGAGATAAGTTAGTAAAAGAGTAGAGAAAAAGAGAATGGATATCAGGAAAACAACTAGACTTACCTTTAGGATTGGTCGAACTGAGGTCAGTATTGAAGAGAGTTTGCTCCAACAGTAATTGCTTTAGAGGAGAAATTTTATATCCTCATAGAATTTTGGAGTGCTCTAAGTCCTCTCCCCCCAACTTCAGGGTTTGAAAAATAAAATTCCTCAGTCGACTCCAATAAGGAAGTTTTCGATCCTCGACGGAAGGATCCGAAATAAACAAAAATTGGCCCTTCCACTTGTGGACTGAAGAAGAGGCCCCTTTTATTAAAGCAAGGACCCCTCTTAGAGGAAAGATATACCACCAATCCCTAATTTGCCTTTTTATGGTATAGAAGGATCGAAAAAGGAAGATGGATGGTTGGACTTCGGTCAAGACACAGACGGCGATGAAGCCGATGATGAAGTAGAAAGAATTTGGGATGATAGAACGAAGGAAGATGTTGAAGAACCGAAAGAGCTCTACAATGAAGGCATGAAGGGGTAGCCTAAGTCCGACTCGAAATGTTTCCTCGTACGGGCCAATTTGACCAGGGGAAGGATCATCGATCCTACCACTGGACCTCGGAGGCTCCAGTTCGTACGAAGAAGGAATTCCATATCGAGCCCGAATTAGACTTAGGTCTTCTAAGTTTAACATAGACCCAATAGTGCCAGACACAGAAGGTGGTTCGATCTCATGCCCGACATCTGAATCTATGGGATCTCTCCCTGAAGAAAGAGAAGATTCAAAGGACCAATCCTCAATCGAACTCCTAGAACAAGCCATTGAAGGATAAAGAAAATGACTAAAAAAAAACTAACAGGAGAAAATAAAAGAAAAAGACTAGAAAATCAGCAAAAGATGAGGAAGACCAATCTGCACGAGAAGCAGCAGCAAGTAACTGGAGAAAGTCATTGGAGGAAACTACCGGCAACCCTAGGAAACCGAAAGAGGTAGCTTGGGGGAGAGTCTTTTAGAGTACTCAACGGAACTGAAAATCTAAACAACGAAAAAGAGAAGGAGAAAATTTTAGAAGCATAAGAGAGAACAGTAGGAGGATATGGCCCCTTTTATAGGTACAGGAGAGCAGTACAGTCCGGATATTGAATCCCATCTGACCGTTAGATGCTAGACATTTAGTACATCCCCATTGGCCAGTAGAAATTGACAGTCAGCTCATTTATGGAATGCGCCCCAAATGAACATGCCACCCTTCGAATTCCATAAACTGCTCCATTTTTCTCGATCATGATTATCTTCTGATGTGACCTTTCATTTCACCCAAGGGTCGTAGACGTCATTTCAACTATGACGAAAAGCTTATCTTCGATAGTCTCAAATTGGTGTACTCCCTTCGTTAAACCAACTATAGATCAAACTCGGGAGTAGGGGGAAATATGTTGGGGGATAATATATCTTCTAGGTTGAAGACAAGCTAATGAAAGACCTATGATGAGATATAAGGTTGTCACCACAATATTGTTGAAGATGAATGAATATGATCCCAGTAGTAGATATGCCATCTCAGAACTGTGAAACTTTAAGGAGGGCCATAAAGCTACACTGAAAGAGGTCATTAAGTATGTAATGAAGCAGTGAAAGATCCAGATAACTTCAGACCCCATCGATCCTCACTTTCTATCTGATCCTTTCTGGGTGGAGCTGCCTGACGAAAACTTTGCCAACTCTAGCTTCAGTCATCGATCCTAGCTTCAGTCGTCGATCCTAGTTTTAGCCACTAACCTAGGCTTTAGCTGCCAACTTTAAGCTTCAGCTGCTGATCTCAGCCACAAGCATCAGAGTGATTGTCATCTCGACCTGAAGCTTACCAACCAAGCCAGATCCCATCTAAAAGTATCGTGCCTCTTTTTAATTTCAAAGCAGTCTAGCTGGCTTCGAAGCAAATAAGGTAAGTATAACTACTGCATCCTAGAACTCTCAGCCCAAATCTCCCCACATGATGCCCGAATCGATCGAAATGGATTGAAAATGCCGTACCTAAATAGCTCTCGCCTCTATCTACAAATAAAGATCTCAAATGGACCCTCAAGGTATGCACTGATTCTTTTTGACATGCTCCTTCTCATCCATTCTCTGAATTTTGATTTGAGCATCGGAGGGTCGCCACTGGAGCCAACTCCATCCAAGACTTATTTTATAGATCACTTCCTCAGGAGGATGTGCCCATACCTTAACTCCAGCCATCTCAACTATGAGTCAGATTTTAACAGCAACAAGTACCAACAATGAAAAAAAAGGACTTTGAAAAATATGAAACATGTAGCAAGGTATAAAAAATTACAAAAAGTCTTGTAAAAATGTGAAAAAAATATTGAATTGTTAGAATTAATTTATACTAATATTTATAAATCAAAAAAAAAATTAACTCATAAAGATAATAGATATTTTATCATTTTTATTGGTAATATATATATTCTTAAAAATAAAAGTTCTACACTCGAAAAATTCAAAGAATTTCTCCATAAAGTAGAAAATCAATTTGATAGAAAAATTAAAAGATCTATAAGTGATAGAGGCCATGAGTTTGAATTTTTTTGAGTTCAACTTATATGCTCAATTAGTGAAAATAATTCAAGAGACTACTCTACCATACTTGCTTGCCTCCAATGGTGTAGCTAAAAGAAAAAATAAAACCTTGATTGAGTTGATAAATGCCATACTGAATCAAGTTCTCCCTCAAACCTTGTGGGCAAAGCAGTTGTAATTGCTTATACATTTTGAATAGGGTGCCATGTTCAGAAGACTAAAATTACATCATTGAAGTTGTGGAAAGGGCATAAGCTAAATTTGGGATACTTTAGAGTTTGAGGCTTTTTAGTTTATATAAGACTAACAGACCCTAGAATACTTAAGTTATCTAGTATATTTGCTACTTGTGTTTCTTTCGGTTAGCAATAAATAGTACATCTTATAGATTTTAGGACATTGAAAATATTGTAAAATGAATCATGTGATGCTGTTTTTAATGAAGACAAGTTTCTTTTTAAATTTAAACGTAGTGGGGATCTAGAAGTTTAGACAAAATATTTTATTTGAACTAACTCTCCTAAACTGTCTTTACAAAAAGAAGCAAATTTTGAGTTTGAATGCAAAAGGAGAAAATTAGCTAACATTGAAAAAAATTTTGGCCCTAATTTCAATGTTTATACTATAGGAAAATCTAATTTCTTTACAAGAAGCTTTATCATCATCTGATATTGTTTTTTAGAAAGAATCAGGAAATGATGCAATGAAATCACTACTTTCTAATAAAACTTGAAAATTAGTTGATTTACCATTAGGTTGTAAAACCATAGGATGCAAATGGATCCTCAGAAAGAAGCTAAAATCAGATGGGTTCATAGACAAATAGAAGTTTAGGCTTATTGATAAAGATTTTAAATAAAAAGGTGATCTAGATATTTTTGATAAAATTCTCTTCAGTTGCTGAACTGACATCTATTAAGTTACTAATTGCAGTGTTTGCAATTTATGATTTGAAAATTCATCAAATTAATGTAAAAACAACTTTTTAAATAGGGACATTGATGAAGAAATTTATATCATGATATCCAATCTGAAGGCTTTGTAGAGTCTAGCTAAGAAAGTAAAGTGTATAAAGTGACTTAATCCCTCTATAGCTTAGGACAAGCACCTATTGTAGTCGCATGAAAAATTTGATTCCTGTATGTTTGATAATGGCTATAAGTCGAATGAGTACTATGCCAAGTGCACCTATTTTAAATCTTGAAAAAACTCACATGTTATTGTTTTAATCTATATGGAAAATTTATTGATTTTTGGCTCTAATTTGCATGGTATTAAAGAAACCAAAAATATGTGTAGTATCAATCTTGGCATGAAAGATCTTGTTGAGGCAATATAAAAATTATAGAATACGTGATGGTAATTTTCTTGATTAGTCTTATTACATTGGGAATTTTTTTTAAAAAAAATATAACTATACTGATTGCAAGCATATAACTACACCTTTTGATTTAAATGTTCATTTGTTTTTTGTTAAAAGTGAAAGTGATGTTACAAATCAAAAGACAATATGCTTGTTCGATTAGTAGCCTACAATATGGGACTAATTATATTAAACTTGACATTACATATATAGTTAGAGCACTTAGCAGATTTAATGGCAAGCCAAGTAGAGGATATTAGCACGCTATTAAAGGTAATATATTATTAATGTCATGCCTCCGATCCGAGATTGTAAGTCGAAGATTATGGCAACCGCCGCATACTCATAAGAAACTTTTCTTATAAGCATGCAACGCATCTCATCATGATATCATACACATAAAGTTAAATAAATTTTAATTTTTAATGATCAAATCTTAGTTCAAATAATAAATTAAAATTTAGTGTCAAAAAAAAAATAATTATCTGTCAAAGTTAACACTTAAAATAAAAATCTTGCATCAATTCTGAAAAAATTCTAAATCAAATAAACTAACTCCATCTCTAATCGCTCTCCCAACCGAAATCCCGCATCATGCTAATTTTTTGGATCTGTAAAGAAAAAATATAAAACTCATCATGAGCTAAATAGCTCAGTAAGTAGTGTATACCTTTAACTGAATAAATCAGGCAATAATATTGTATATATCAATTTACTGATAATAACATAATCGATATGTAAATTCATGAATTTATTATTTAATTCATCACACTATCAATCATATATAAAATTTTAATTCATCATAATTTTAAATTATACTTATCATCTTAAATTCATCAAATTTTTTAAGTTCTTCTTACCAACCATGAACTATGATCATATTTTTTCTGTGGCAGGGTCATAATACCGCGTATCTTCTTGCGGTAGGCTGCGAATCATCTGACAGTAAAGTTCTTCAGAATCGTTGGTCTCGCTGGTGGTTTGTCGCTGGTCTCATTGGAGACATGTCGCTGGTTTCACTGACGACATAAATCCTCAGGATAAATCATTTGCCAATGTATATGCTCCAATTTGCGGGGTCCTTTAAATAGCCAGATTATCAATTCATATCATCTTTCAATTCATATATTATTTCAATAATAATATAAATAAGTGATATTTGAATTAATCAATCATATCATTCTTTATGATCATACATCATCATTGTTGGTGCAAAAATCCATTTGCACCGGAGAAGCTGGAGTCGAGGGAGTCGCGGTCGCCGTCGGGATCTGCAAAAGAAGTCTAAACCGGAGGTGGGGTTGCTCTGGCAAGACCCTCTGACGCTCAAGTCAGTTCTCTGCCTCAACAAGAATGGAGTGCTCGAACAAAAATTTTAGCAGAGTTTTTAGGTGAAAATGAAAGCTTATGGAATAACGTATCTAGGGTTCCTCCCTTTTATAGGCGGAGGGGGCAACAAACTGATGGTGACGCCTGTAACCGTCTGGTAGTGGGCCGCCTATGGTCAGAAAAAGTTTGTTGCGGCGAGTAGTGGGGTGGACCCATGGCCATTACCGGGGCGTGCCACGTGGAGTCGACCACGAGAAGCGGAGCGGCGTCCGTTGTCGCGACTTGCCAGAGGATAGGAGAATCGCACGGTATCCATCACAGGGAGTGGAGCAGGGCCGTGGCCATTATTACGGCCTGCCAAGGAGTGATGGAGCCTCGTGAAATCCATCGCAGGAGGTGGAGCAGGGTCGTGGAGTGATGAAGCCACGTGGAATCTGCCGCAGGGAGTGGAGCAGAGTCGTGGAGTGATGGAGCTGCGTGGGGATCTGCCGCAGGGAATGGAGCAGAATCGTGGCTCTTACTGCAGCGCGCCAAGGGGCGAAGGTCTGTCGGCTGAAGTCCGGCTGGAGTGTCTGGCGAGGAGAGGTAGTTAGCCATCTGTCCAAGAGGAGCTCGAAATTCGACTTTCGCAGGAGTTCAGACGGAGTCTTCCTTTAGTCACAGCCGGGGACGGAGTCCGGCTCCCGTAGGAGTCCAGGCGGAGTCTTCCTGCAATTAAAGTAAAGTGTGAAGTCCGGCTCCCATAGGAGTCCGGACAGAGTTTACCAGCAGTTGAAGTTGGCGACGGAGCCCGGCTCCTGCAGGAGTCCGGACGGAGTCCTCCTTGCGGTTGAAGTCATGGGCGGAGCCCGGCTCCCATAGGAGTCTGGCTCCCATAGGAGTCTGGGTGGAGTCTCCCTTGGAGTCGTGGATGGAGCCCGGCTCCCGTAGGAGTCCGGACGGAGTCCTCCTGCAATTAAAGTCAGGTACAAAGTCTGGCTCCTGTAGGAGTCCGGACGGAGCTTACCAGCAGTTGAAGTTGGCGATGGAGCCCGGCTCCCGTAGGAGTTCGGGCGGGGTCCTCCTTGCGGTTGAAGTCGTGGGCGGAGCCCGGCTCCCGTAGGAGTCCGGGTGGAGTCTCCCTTGGAGTCGTGGACGGAGCCCGGCTCCCATAGGAGTCCGGGCGGAGTCCTCCTGTAATTAAAGTCAGGTACGAAGTCCGGCTCCCGTAGGAGTCCGGACGGAGCTTACCAGCAGTTGAAGTTGGCGACGGAGCCCGGCTCCCGTAGGAGTCCGGGCGGGGTCCTCCTTGCGGTTGAAGTCGTGGGTGGAGCCCGACTCTCGTAGGAGTCCGGGTGGAGTCTCCCTTGGAGTCGTGGATGGAGCCCGGCTCCCGTAAGAGTCCGGGCGGAGTCCTCCTGCAGTTAAAGTCAGGTACGAAGTTCGGCTCCCGTAGGAGTCTGGACAGAGCTTACCAGCAGTTGAAGTTGGCGACGGAGCCCGACTCCTGTAGGAGTCCGGGCGGGGTCCTCCTTGCGGTTGAAGTCATGGGCAGAGCCCGGCTCCGGTAGGAGTCCGGGTGGAGTCTCCCTTGGAGTCGTGGACGGAGCCCGGCTCCCGTAGGAGTCCGGGCGGAGTCCTCCTGCAGTTAAAGTCAGGTACAAAGTCCGGCTCCCGTAGGAGTCCGGACGGAGCTTACCAGCAGTTGAAGTTGGCGATGGAGCCCGGCTCCCGTAGGAGTCCGGGCGGGGTCCTCCTTGCGGTTGAAGTCGTGGGTGGAGCCCGGCTCCCGTAGGAGTCCGGATGGAGTCTCCCTTGGAGTCGTGGACGGAGCCCGGCTCCCGTAGGAGTCCGGACGGAGTCCTCCTGCAATTAAAGTCAGGTACGAAGTCTGGCTCCCGTAGGAGTCCGGACGGAGCTTACCAACAGTTGAAGTTGGCGACGGAGCCCTGCTCCCGTAGGAGTCCGGGCGGAGTCCTCCTTGCGGTTGAAGTCATGGGCGGAGCCCAGCTCCCGTAGGAGTCCGGGTGGAGTCTCCCTTGGAGTCGTAGATGGAGCCCGGCTCCCGTAGGAGTCCGGGCGGAGTCCTCCTACAGTTAAAGTCAGGTACGAAGTCCGACTCCCGTAGGAGTCCGGACGGAGCTTACCAGCAGTTGAAGTTGGCGATGAAGCCCGGCTCCCGTAGGAGTCCGAACGGGGTCCTCCTTGCGGTTGAAGTCGTGGGCGGTGCTCGGCTCCCGTAGGAGTCTGGGCGGAGTCTCCCTTGGAGTCATGGATGGAGCCCGACTCCCATGGGAGTCCGGGCGGAGTCCTCCTGCAGTTAAAGTCAGGTACGAAGTCCGGCTCCCGTAGGAGTTCGGACGGAGCTTACCAGCAGTTGAAGTTGGCGACGGAGCCCGGCTCCCGTAGGAGTCCGGGCGGGGTCCTCCTTGCGGTTGAAGTCGTGGGCGGAGCCCGGCTCCCGTAGGAGTCCGGGTGGAGTCTCCCTTGGAGTCGTGGACGGAGCCCGACTCCCGTAGGAGTCCGGGTGGAGTCCTCCTGCAGTTAAAGTCAGGTACAAAGTCTGGCTCCCGTAGGAGTTCAGATGGAGCTTACCAGCAGTTGAAGTTGGCGACGGAGCCCGGCTCCCGTAGGAGTCCGGGCGGGGTCCTCCTTGCGGTTGAAGTCGTGGGTGGAGCCCGGCTCCCGTAGGAGTCCGGGTGGAGTCTTCCTTGGAGTCGTGGACGGAGCCCGGCTCCCGTAGGAGTCCGGGCGGAGTCCTCCTGCAATTAAAGTCAGGTACGAAGTTTGGCTCCCGTAGGAGTCCGGACGGAGCTTACCAACAGTTGAAGTTGGCGACGGAGCCCTGCTCCCGAAGGAGTCCGGGCGGAGTCCTCCTTGTGGTTGATGTCATGGGTGGAGCCCGACTCCCGTAGGAGTCCGGGTGGAGTCTCCCTTGGAGTCGTGGATGGAGCCCGGCTCCCGTAGGAGTCCGGACGGAGTCCTCCTGCAGTTAAAGTCAGGTACGAAGTCCGGCTCCCGTAGGAGTCCGGATGGAGCTTACCAGCAGTTGAAGTTGGCGACGGAGCCCGGCTCCCGTGGGAGTTCGGGCGGGGTCCTCCTTGCGGTTGAAGTCGTGGGCGGTGCCCAGCTCCCGTAGGAGTCCGGGCGGAGTCTCCCTTGGAGTCATGGATGGAGCCCGACTCCCGTAGGAGTCCGGGCGCAGTCCTTCGACAGTTAAAGTCAGGTACGAAGTCCGGCTCCCGTTGGAGTCCGGACGGAGCTTACCAGCAGTTGAAGTTGGCGATGGAGCCCGGCTCCCATAGGAGTCCGGGCGGGGTCCTCCTTGCGGTTAAGTCGTGGGCGGAGCCCGGCTCCCGTAGGAGTCCGAGCGGAGTCTCCCTTGGAGTCGTGGACGGAGCCCGGCTCTCGTAGGAGTCCGGGCGGGGTCCTCCTGCAATTAAAGTCAGGTGCGAAGTCTGGTTCCCGTAGGAGTCCGGACGGAGCTTACCGGCAGTTGAAGTTGGCGATGGAGCCCGGCTCCCGTAGGAGTCCGAGCGGGGCTTACCAGCGGTTGAAGTTGATGACGGAGCCCGCAAGGGTCAATCCCGCTGAGAACTTCGGCTGTGGGTATTTTATACCCAACACCAGTCCCCCTACTTCTGAGTTTGAATTTCGAATGAAGGAAGTACAGAGAGATTGGCATAGCTGAAGTTGTCCTCTCGAATCCTGCGCACGATCGCCCCCAAATATTTTGGCATTAAATGTGCGCGTGCTGGAGTCTTTTCGAATCGGGGTGATACGAAGGGACCCTTCAAAATTTCCGCTGGTACACTGTTCCAGGTATGGTGCAATAATGGTCCTGCCAACCGTCAGCCGCTTTTAGCCGCCTGTCGGGGCGAGTGGGACACGTGTCGGGCGCGGGTTGGCCTGGGAGGATTCGCGATCATTATGGCACCGGATCCCAGGGTCTATTTAAACCCGTCCTTCCACCTTTAGGGGCCCTATCCCGCTCCAGAGTTCTACCAGTATCTGCCCTTCCTTCGAGAGCCCTGTTTCTGTTGGCATTTTCTCGGGCCATAGGCACCCTTCAAGTTGTCCCTGTCCTCATCCCTCTGCATCCCTCAGAGCGATCTAGGTTAGTCCCAGAACCTTCATCTTTCTTCCCGCCACTTAGGGGCTTTTTCTTTGCCATTTTTTTTTGTTGTATTCTTTTGAGTTAGTCTTCTCTGGCCTCCCATCCTTTGTCCTGTCCGTCTTCTTTGGGATCTTTAGAGTCTCCATTCGGAGTTATTCAGAATGTCTTCCGGCTCTTCTGCTCCCAACGGTTCCGGGAGTTCTTCCGCCTCAACCCCCCAGGTCCCTCGTTCCGTAGACGAACCCGCACCTGGGACTGGGCCCCACCCAATTTTTGCACCGGGCACCATTCCATGCTCCCTGACTCCGGATGAACTCCTTCTGATAAGGGTTCAGTATGGAGTTCCTCCGGAGTGCTACTTGGAGTTGCCTGGCCCCTCCGACCGGGCTAGCACTCCCCCATCCGGTCGTTTTTGCCTGTATCAGGAGGCGTTCCGTGCCGGACTCTGACTTTCGCTTCCATCCTTTGTTGTCGTCCTCTTCCGCTTCCTAGACATCTCCTTGGCTTCTGTTGCTCCGAATTCTTTTGGATTTTTGATAGGATTTCTCTCCCTTTGCCATGTAGTCGAGATCCAACCGTCTCTCTCCCTGTTTAGGCACTTCTATACCTTCAAGCGTCATCCTTTGGCGAAGGACTGGTGGTACTTCTCCCCTCAGTTCGGCAAGAAGGGGTTGCTGAAAGGTTTTCCTTCTTCAATCCACAACTGGAAGGAGAAATACCTCTTCGTCCACTGCCCGACCCTGCGGCTGGGCCTGCCCCCTTGGGGCTCTTCGAGGGATTCTGTCCGTCGGGCCTCCAGCCTGGGAGAGGATGACCTCCAGGCTGCCCGAAAATTTCTCGCCTATTCCGCTCCTTCCCTTTCCAACCTTCTGAGGGAGCAATTTCTGTTCAACATCGGCCTGAGCCCCCAGGATCTTGCGAGTACTTCACCTTTTCCTTTCTCTTCTTTTCTTCTGTCCTTCTTCTTTGTTCTTTTTTTTTTTTGCCACTCCTTTTTCATTCCATTATTGATTTTTGATTTCTCTTCTCTTTCTCTTCTCCTCTTTTTTTTTGTTTCAAGGAATGGACGCTGAAGCAGCGCGGATGCTTGCTAGGAGCCTCAAGGCCCACAAAAGAAAGGGTGCCACGGTCGTCGGATCGGTAAAGAGGGCCAGGGCGGAGGAGTCAAGCTTGGCCGCGTCCGTCCAGGCGGCTCCAACAATCGACATTCCCTCAGATGCCAAACCTACGGCCCCCCAGGCCTCTTCGAGGAGTCCACCGACTGGGGCCCTCATTTCGGGGGTCCGCCCCATGGAGGCGCCCGTAGCCGAGAGGGGGAAGAGAAGGAAGTCGGTGGCCCGCAAGGTGAGTAGCCGTCGAGCCACCGTCGATGAGTCCCTCTGTTCTGAAGAGGAGCCAGAGAATCCCTTCAATGACAGGGACTTGATCAGGCGGTTAATCGATGGCTGCATCCTGCCAGAAGTCGTCGAGAGGATCGACCGCGCCGATCCTGAGCAGCGGGTCTGGGACTCCCTAGGGTCCTTCCTCGAGGTAAATAAATCTCCATTTAACCGGCTATTCGACCCCTGTTCTGACCCCTTTGTCGTCCTTGCAGATTGGACACCAGCTCCTCGCCAATATCGAGGTGACGAATCGGGCGAGGAGGGATGCCGTCCAGGTGGAGGAGTGCTGCCGGGCCGAGGTCACCCACCTTAAAGAAAAGGCAGCCGAAGTAGTCACCCTCCAAGAGGCCCTGGAAAGAGAGAAACAAGCCCGGGAGGAGGAGAAGCAGACCTTGGAGGAGACAGCGAGAAAGGCGGAGGCCGAGGTCGCCAACTTGGCTGAGCATATTCCAGTCTTGGTCTCGAAGGTCAGGATCCTTGCGGTAGAGAAATTCAAGACCTCCGCGGAGATGAGGGACCTGAATGTCCAATTCGGCCAGGAGGCGTTCATCAAGGGGTTCGAGCTCTGCCAGGAGAAGGTGGTCAGAAAATTTCTGGAGCTCGACCTCAGCTTCCTAGGTGAGGAGTCCGAAGATGAGGCCGGTCCCTCGCCCGCTACCACTGCTATCGCAGCCCCCCTTCCAGGGATGCCGAGTTCTCCAACCCCTGCCCCTGAGGTCTGAGACCTCCGACCTTGTATTTTTATTTTACCGTAATTTTTCTTTTCCTTTTTGTCTTCAAGAATCATCCAATCAATAAAGTTGAATTTCTTATCGTGGGTGGCTTCTCCCTCCTCCCTTTCTTCTCTCTGCTTCTCTTTCTGCGATGAGTCGTGTTTTGACGCTTTTGCCTTCCGATGGCAGTGTCCTGTAGAAGCACTTCCCCTACCCCTGGGGATCCCGCTGAAGTCGACGATCCAGCGGCTGAAGAAGGAAGTCCTTCACTTGACGAAAAAGTCAAAGAAGATGGAAGGCGAGCTTCGCAGATTGAGAGAAGGTCATTCTGAAGCCACCGCGGAGGCCACCCACTTTCAAAATCTCCACGTGAAGGGGATCATGGAGTATAGCCGGAGGAAGGCGAATTTTGCGAAGGAGCTTGAGGAATGCAAGAAGAGCGCCAGCAGTCGAATTTGGGCTCAAGCCGCCAAGATTAGCGCCCTCAAGGTGGAACTGTCGGCTGCGATGGAGAAGATCGGCCAGCTGGGAGGAAGTTCGTCCCGGCTCTTGGCCCGGGCCGACGGCGATCGGGAGTGGTCGAAGAAGGTCTCCGACCTTCAGCAGCAGCTTCAGGATGCCAAGGTGAGCTACGACGTGCATCGGGTCGGTTGGCGCCGGCAGGTGGAGGAATATAAAGGGAGACTCAGGGTGGCGACCGATGAAGTCGCCCGTCTTCAGAGGCAGCTGGCTGACTTCTGCTCGGGATTTCGATGAACTCCAGTCCTTGAGAGGAACCGTCGAAGGGCTTTCTGTCGCCCTCGGGGAAAGGATGGCTGAGCTGCAGCAATTGAAGATTCAGCTGGCATACGAGCAGCAGTCCGTCATGGATGCGGAGGCGGAATCTGAGGTCCTGAGAAAGAGGCATCGAGAGGTGGAGACCGAGAGCCAACGACTTCATCGGGCACTCCAGGACGCGCTGCTGAAAAAGAGAGAGCTAGAAGAAGAAATTGAGAATCTAAGGCAGTCCTGGATGAGGGGTGGAGCAGATAATTTAGGTCGAAAGGAGCAGAGCTTCTCTACGGTTCTTTTTATCCTTCTGTCTTTTCATGTATATATTTTTTCCTTTGTTGTTTCGTCCCGCTTTTGTCGTTTTGCTTTTCTTTCTTTGGCCTTCCGGACTTTGTAGTGTATATTTCGCAAATGGAATGAAAAGGAGATTTTGTGTTACCTCGCCCGCGCGTTGTATTAAATTGTCATTCGCCAAACTTCTCTTGTCGTTCGACTTGTCTGATGTTGGCATCGTTGGGAGGCACCCAGTCGTCGATACGTTGGTTTGCCTTCCTCATCGTTCATGGCCGCAAGCTCGAGCTTGGTGGTACGAACTCTGCATTACTTCGGGGACGTCGCTATCTTCTTGACCTTTGTCGAGAGCCTTCTTAGAGGCTGGGGTGTTTGGTAGGAACTTCCCGTCTTTGTTGAGACGAGGTTCCTTAGGTCTTTGGTGTGGTTCATCCTTCATCTGTTTCCATCGTAGCTCGTCGCTCTTCCTCTTTAATTTCTCACCTATTTTCAGAGTGAGGGCCCTCCCCTCACTTTTTGCAAGGGTGCATAGGAGTGTGGAGGTGCCGCTGAGGGGCTTTTTCCTTCATCCGATCTTATCAGACAGTCGGGTTTCGTCATGATCAGGACGAGGTTCTCCTCCCATTCTCAATGGGGCCGCGGGGGCACGTAAGGGTCATCGCCAGGGTCTCTCCCCCCAATCCAGTCTAAAAGAATCAGACCTTCGACTTTGCTCATGTCAGGACGAGGTTCTCCTCCTGTTCCTGACATGGCCGTGGGGGCATGTTAGGACGTTGTAAGGCCTCTCCCCCATCCAGTCTAAAAGAATCAGGCCTTCAACTTTGCTCATATCAGGACGAGGTTCTCCTCCTGTTCCTGACATGGCTATGGGGGCACATTAGGCACTGTAAGGCCTCTCCCCCCATCCGGTCTAAAAGAATCGGGCCTTTGACTTTGCTCATGTCAGGATGAGGTTCTCCTCCTGCTCCTGACATGGCTGTGGGGGCACATTAGGATGCTGTAAGGTCTCTCTCCCCATCTGGTCTAAAAGAACCGGGCCTTTGACTTTGCTCATGCCAGGACGAGGTTCTCCTCCTGTTCCTGACATGGCTGTGGGGGCACATTAGGATGTTGTAAGGCCTCTCCCCCAATCCGATCTCAAGATAATCGACTTTCATTTTAGGTATGTTAGGATGAGGTTTCTCCCCTCACAA